>NW_024067340.1:0-49777 GCF_015039405.1 Cantharellus anzutake | reverse complement strand
ATGTGTTTTGGCCGGTTGGAGACTGGGATATGACCGAAAGTTCTGTTAACAGATGATTAATGTTATGAAACAAGGTTCAGTCATCGTTGACCTTGCAGCGGAAGCAGGGGGCAACTGTGTAGCTACTAAACCCGGCGAGCTATATGTACATAAGGGTGTGACCGTCATCGGTGGGTTTTCATGAACCTATGAAGGGGGCTTGAACTTACTATTGTACCTTTGTTAGGTTACACTGACTTACCCTCGCGTTTGCCTACGCAATCTTCTACCTTGTATTCCAACAATATCACCAAATTCCTCTTGTCAATGACTGACCCAGGTGCACCTGACTTGAAGGCCCTCGCGTTCAGCCTCGAGGACGAGGTAGTTAGAGGCTCAGTTGTGATCAAGGATGGAGAACTACTTTTTCCACCACCTGCACCAGCCCAAGCTCCCCCAGCATCACAGCCAGCGCCCGATGCGAAGACCATCGCCAAGGAAGAGCCAAAACCAATTACACCATGGGAGAAGGCAGTTCGTGAAGTTTCATTACTTGGAGGCGGAATGACTGGTATGCTTGCCCTTGGAGCGTGCGTGGAGTAGTTTTCTCTGTGCGGATTGTGCTGATCAATTGCCACAGCACAACAAGCGCTCAATTCATGAGCCAGTTCTACACGTTCGGTTTGGCTGGTCTGATCGGATACCGGGTGGTTTGGGGTGTCGCGCCTGCACTCCACAGCCCACTCATGTCAGTGACGAATGCCATTTCGGGTATATATATTAGTGAATGAGTGCTTCGTGTCATTCTGAAATGGTTTTGTAGGGATGGTGGGTATCGGGGCCTGTTCCTCATGGGTGGTGGCTACGTGCCACAGACCATTCCGCAAGCGCTAGGCGCACTCTCCGTGCTCCTGGCATCAGTCAATGTATCAGGTGGTTTCATTATCACCAGGCGAATGCTGGACATGTTCAAGAGTGAGCCTTGTGTTGATTGTGTCGAACTGGGTATCTCATTCTGCGCATCAAGGACCCAGTGATCCCCCGGAATATATCTGGCTGTACGCTATTCCAGGGCTCCCTCTTCACTGGTGGCTTCATCTGGGCTGCGAATGAAGGAATCGGAAGCTTGGTCGAAGCTGGCTACCTCACCAGCAGCATACTCTGTATTAGTTAGTTCGGTTTCGTCCTCTCTCACAAAGACGATGCTAAGCCCATGTACAGGCTCAATTCGGGCCTCGCCTCCCAGGTAACTGCCAGACAAGGCAATGCTCTTGGAATGCTTGGAGTTGGAATTGGATTGCTGGCGTCCTTACTTGCCGCTGGCTTTGAGCCCGAAACACTTGCACAGGCTGCTGCTGTCGCTACTGTCGGCGGTGGGGTTGGGGCTGTGATCGGACGCCGTATTACTGCTGTAGAGCTCCCCCAGATGGTTGCCGCATTGCACTCCGTTGTCGGTTTAGCTGCTGTTTTTACTAGTGTCGCCAGTGTCTTTGCTCACCTTGAAGACACGAGCAGCTTGCATTACGTAGCTGCCTACCTTGGTGTACTTATTGGTAATTACTGTTCTATATGTTGCCAAACTAGCTTCAGCTGACAACACTGTTTTCACTTTAGGTGGTGTTACTTTCACTGGTTCTATCGTCGCATTCTTGAAGTTAGCGGCAAGAATGTCCTCGAAGCCACTGCGGCTTCCAGGTCGTCATGCCATTAATGCTGGTCTTCTTGGAGCCAATGCGGCTACCATGGGTGCTTTCCTAACGATGGCGCCGGGGGTCCCTGCGATTGGGGCCATGTGCCTTCTAGGAAATACCGCTCTCTCGTTCATCAAAGGCTACACGTTGACGGCTGCCATCGGCGGGGCTGATATGCGTGAGTTCGGATATTTCTCCCCAGGGCCTTCGGATGATGATTTTTATATTGTAGCCGTGGTGATTACTGTGCTCAATGCTTACTCCGTGAGTCATTGAACACTTCAGAGTTGGGCCCGACTGAGCGTCTTTCTGGTCAGGGTTTTGCTCTTGTGGCTGAGGGTAGGCTGAACACTGTATTATCACTAGCCTTATTAACATACCACTCCTATTTCTAGGTTTCATGCTCAACAATCCGCTTCTTACGACGGTATATATATCATCTGTTTTTAGGTATATTTCGCTGAATGGCTATGTTAGGTTGGAAGCCTCATAGGCGTTAGCGGCTCGATCCTATCCTACATCATGGCATGTTACTTTTATCTGTTAGGGAACTACACTTACCGATGACCCTTAACTTTAGTGCGTTGCAATGAACCGTTCACTCGTGAATGTTCTCTTTGGGGGTATTGGCACTCCAGCTGGTGGTACCGAGGGATCAGAGCACAAAATGGAAGGAACTGTTACGAAAGCGACCGTAGATGACGCAGTTGATGCGTTGGTTAATGCCAACTCCGTCATCATTACTCCCGGTTATGGATTAGCTGTGGCGAAAGCGCAATATGACGTTTCTGAGATAGCCCGGTTGTTGAGGAAGCGGGGCGTACAAGTTCGCTTTGGTGTGCACCCCGTGGCAGGCGAGTATCGTGGGGGCTTAAAAGCGTAAACACTGACGCTGCGTAATAGGACGCATGCCGGGACAACTCAATGTCCTGCTTGCCGAAGCTTCCGTACCGTATGATGGTCAGTGCTATATCATGCCTCGGTATGACTTGCTGAATTCGTTCTGGCATAGTTGTTCTTGAGATGGACGAGATTAACGATGATTTTGGTGATACGGATGTCACTTTGGTAATCGGTCAGTCACGGAGGGATAACATCTATTTGAGGTTTGCTGATCAGCAGTACTTTCCAGGCGCAAATGACACAGTAAACCCCATTGCTCTAAAGCCAGGCTCGCTGATATCGGGAATGCCAGTTTTGCATGCCTGGAAAAGCAAGCAAGTTTTCGTAATGAAACGCGGAATGGCCAGTGGCTATGGTAAGCCATTCGGGCCATACTTTTGCAACGTTTTGATGAGTCTCCTTCTAGCTGACGTTCCTAATCCTATGTTCTATATGCCCAATACTCGCATGCTCTTTGGAGATGCGAAGACAACTTGTGAGGCATTAAAGAAAGGGATAGTAGAGAGAGGATCATAACTTCATTCGTGTCTGTGCGATATCTATCTTTTGCACAAATTTGTATTTCAGTCCATCAATCAAGGGATTCTGTAGTACTTGGACTATTAATAGAGGCTGGTCACCTGCCTATCAAGGGATTACTTATTGCATGAACCACAAACGGCACACTACATATTGACCTTCATGCGCGCTATTTCCCAAGCATTTGGTTCTCCGACAAAGTGCTGTTCGCAGCGTCCTAAAATCCTTAGCACTCCTCACTCGACCGTTTCCTTGAGGTATTTTCCACATGGAAGTATTCCTTTGTCACAGCCAGCCTTTGCCCAGGTCGCCCAGCATCGCCCGACGAATTGTCCAGTCCGGACATTGCAGAGGTCTATTCACACTACTGCTATCAGGAAGAATGGGAGCCCGCCAACAACGGCGCTATTCCAAGCGAGGTGCGACTCATTACCAGTATACCCTATGCCGCTGAAGCGACTATCCAACCCCCCCGATTCAATTGAGCAGTGATTTGACCATGGATGAGTACCATAAACTCTCGGATAAAGCTCTCGACGATCTTCTACTATTTTTCGAGGATGCTTTTGAATTTGAAAGCGAAGCGGGGGATGGTTGGGATGTGGATTACAACGTAGGTAATCCTGCAGATAATTTGGCGTTGCAGGATCGTGTCGGCGAATAGTGCTTGAGAGTCCTTCTTCGCCGCAGTCAGGGGTTCTAACGGTTAACTTCGGGAAAAAGCATGGGATCTACGTGCTCAACAAGCAACCACCAAATAAACAGATCTGGCTTTCATCTCCTATGAGGTGAGCATGGCTATCCCGACGGTTACTCTGCGCATACGCATTCCCCACTATTTTCATTGTCAAATCTTGTATAGCGGTCCCAAGAGATACGACTTCGATGTGCGGAAGGGAGTATGGTTCTATCATCGGGATCAGAGAACGCTTGGGACACTTTTGCGAGAAGAGCTATCTCGTATTCTTCGCCGAGATCCTGACCTCATTGTTTTACCTCTCGCATAATCATGACCAAAATCGATGTGGACGGATTGCGCAACTTCTCCCCGACAATATTACTTCAATTCACGAAGCGGAGATCAGTGCCGTACTATTTCTTGCGTATGGGACTCGCAACAAGGAAACACGATTTAGGAGACAGGATTGAAGATGTAAAAGCATACCAGAATCAACTGATTGCAAAACAGAACTAGATGCTGCACACTAAACTCTATGTGGTGCGTATAGGTGTGATAAAGTATGATGCCCGCAGCGAGCTAAGCAAAGTGTGCAAAGGGTGCAGCAGTCCATCGATTAGTGCATATTATCATGTGAGTTGAGTAGTCACCGCGGATATTTGTCGGATGACAAGATGGAATGTGTGCAAAGTGGTCAAAGAAGCTGATAGCCGCGTATCTGGCCGATCAGGACCCACAAAGTCACCAGGAAGAAGGATGGCCGAGGGAACGGCAGCGCGGTGTGAATACTAGTTATCTTCGCTGTCAATGCGATTGGGAAGGCGTCTCCGGTTCAGAAATAGGGCTCCGAGAAGACTAGATGCGCGGCAGGCCGTTGAGGATAGTTCTGGAAAGAGTCAAGGAAAGGGCGCACCGATTGGTTTCTTCGTACCGTGCAGTGACAGTGGCTTTCTCGGCCTCCACAGACTCGGAATTTTCAGAAGTTTTCGCACAAGTTAGGTGTGCAGGCCTGGGTGGTGTGGCGGTTCGGCTAGTTGGAGTTTCGACCGTGAGTCTGGCTCCCGTGGTAAGAGCGGCGCTTTTAGTAACTTCCCGCCGCTGACATACAAGCTGTCGCTGTTCATGGAGGTCATGAAGAAGAGCATTGATAGGAGCGAGAGGAGCTGATGCTGGCGACGAGTCACGGTGGACAGACGTGGGTTTCGCACGAGAGTGCGAGAAAGTGTGAAAGGTATCATCGTCGTCAGAGCTCTCGCCTTCAAAGGCGTCAACATCTTCTGGGTCATAGTTATCTTCCTCTTCACTGAGAGAGCGTCCTCTTGTGAACTCATCGGGTGATATGTTGGCGAATCGGTTCTGCAAGTCTCGCTGCCCAGTGCTGCGATCAATAATCGAAAGCTGCAACCCCGACCTAGAAGCATGCAGCTCGATCTGGTCTAAGCACTCATCCTCTTCGGATAAAACTTGGTCTCCAAGGGGGTGGTGAAGATTGTCCAGTCCTGCATGAAGAGCAGCAGTCACGGGAGAGCCTGCAGCCCGAGCATTTGGAGGAGCCACACGCCGACGCTTGGATAAAGAATGAGTGGATCCTGGGGGCGTCGTTAAAGGTGTGAGGGGTTGCCTCCCGTCTTCTTCGTCGTCTCTGACGCGCTTGCGTAGCATGTTCTTAGATGATAGGACGTGAATATAAGACCTGGAAGTGGCTGTGCAATAAAGTACCCACGGCGACAGTGTTGACGTCCCAGAAACTCACCTCTTGATATGGACGACGCCGAAATGATGGCCCAGATGGGCATGCCAATGTCCTTTGGGAAAAAGGTCGAGAGGAGGCAGGTAAACTTGGCAGAGCGATTGGAGAAAGCGAAGCGACAGGACAAGGTGAGTAATGGTACTTATATCAGAATCCCCTATTCTCATGCGTATCTCAACCAGCCAAAGCCTAAAGAACAAACTCCTGAGGTGTCATTTTTTCCCTCTCCCAAGGCGACCGATTTTCCTCCCCTAGCCCCAGGTCCCTCCAAAACTAAGTTGCCTCTTGTGCCAGACACGAGACCAGAGAACAAGAACGAAGGAGCACGTTCGGAAGAAGTTGAGGACGATGAGGATGGAGAGGAAGCATATAATGATGATGACGAATCCGACGATGGCGGCTCGAGATTTCCCGTTTCACACGAACTGACTCTCAAGGACCACAATAAGGTCGTCTCAGCCATTGCTCTCGATCCTTCCGGTGCACGCATCGCTTCCGGGTCCCATGATTACGATTGCAAGCTATGGGACTTTGGTGGTATGAACGCTGGGCTAAAACCATTCAAGAGTTGGGAACCAGCGGGTACCTACTACGTGAGTAGTGAGCACTCGTCATTTCCATCTGTGTGGACTGACGAGGCATTGATATCCGTGGTTTAGGTGCATGATCTTAAGTATTCTAATGATGGGAATTATTTGCTTGTCATATCGGGGACGCTTCAGCCCCTTGTTTTTGACAAGAACGCTGAAAACCAGTGCGTCATTGCCTTCCGTGTGAATGAGTAACACCATGCCCACTTCCTATGACCGTTGCAGTGACACATACCCAAAGGGAGATCAGTATATACGCGATATGAAGCGCACAGAGTCGGTGCTTTCCTGTTTCTTTCTGCCTGGAATTAAGCTCACATGAAAGTTGCGTGGGATTAGCGGCCACGTAGGAGAACTGACGTCCGGCGCCTGGCATCCTAAGGATGCGAATACATTTATCACATCCTCCAACGATTCCACGGTTAGGTAAGAGATATACACGCCGCATTGATAGCCGTTTTGAATTTTTTCCCTCAGAATATGGGATGTCGAGAATAGGATGAAACAGAAGACGGTGATAGTTGTCAAGAGCAAAGAACGAGGGACCCGGACAAAAATAACAGCTTGTAATTACTCTTACGATGGGAAGCTAGTCGTGAACGGTGGGTGTCTGCTTTCCAAGTTTGGGGTCTGTTGTCACATTGTAATACAGCCGGTCTCGATGGAACCCTCCATCTTTGGGCAACGTCGGGGACATACGCCAGACCGTCATCATCTATTGAGAACGCTCATGCAAAAGGGTCTGAAACAGGGTCGGTATTGTTCTCCCGTGATGGGAATTGCGTACTGTCCCGAGGCGGTGATGGGACAATCAAGCGTGAGTGCTGGATTTTTCTCATTCCGGGCATGGCTACAAGATACACGTTGACTTGTAGTATGGGACGTAAGAAAGTTCAAGACCCCATTGTTTGAACGTGGAAATCTGCCGCTTCTTTATTCGGAAGGGAACGCGATGTTCAGTCCCGATGAACGGAATGTTATCTTAGGTCGCTCAGCCACAAGCCGGACGGACAAAGGCGGACTTGTCATCCTTTCTAGAGAGGGGTTGGATGAACAACAACGCGTAGATTGCGACCCTGGTGTTAGTGTGGTTCGGGTGTTCTGGCATTCGAAGATCAATCAGGTGAGGGAGCTTTTCATTAATGCTCCTGAGCACTGATCAAAAATCTTTCCAAGATTGTCGCCGGGTTGTCGAATGGTGAAATTAAAGTACTCTACTCTCCAAGGACCTCCCTCAATGGAGCCAAACTTGTTCTCACTAAATCGGCGAAGAAGCTTTCCGTAGAGGACGTGATGCAGAGGGGGTTGATGGGGCCAATTCTTACACCTCATGCTCTTCCA
Source organism: Cantharellus anzutake (assembly GCF_015039405.1). Classification (NCBI taxonomy): domain Eukaryota; kingdom Fungi; phylum Basidiomycota; class Agaricomycetes; order Cantharellales; family Hydnaceae; genus Cantharellus; species Cantharellus anzutake. Next base: position 42,325 of record NW_024067340.1, on the reverse strand, counting down.
GGCTTCCGAGATGATGGAGAAATTCGCGCCGGAGGTGCAGGCGGGAAACGAAAGCGAGAAAAGGAACGAATGGACAAACGAAAGACAAAGAGACCAGAAGCACCGCTCAATGGACCTGGACGGGGTGGTAGAGTGGGCGCGTCGGCAACTCAGCACATCGTCCAGCACTTGGTCAGAGATTCGACACGAGACCAGGATGTAAGTGTTTCATTGTCAACTCTAAATTGGATTTTCCATTGCCCGAGACGCCCGCAATCAGGGCCCAAGTGTTGGGCTTTGAACAGCGACGCGCCATTTACCACAGCAGAACTACGTTTGTGCTTTCCTCCTATCTGCCTGCGGACATTGTTTGGGACGGGTTGCCGTCGCGATAGGGGGACGATGTTCACGGGTGTCACAAAGCGGTTGCTGGTTGTGAAGATTTGTTATTGCGACGTGGAGGTGTCAGGGGTTCATCTTGGTCCTGATCCGGGGTCTTGGACATTGCTAACACTGCCGCCTTTTCTCTATTCTCACAGCCTCGCGAAGCGCTACTCAAGTATGCAGACACAGAAAAGAATCCGATGTGGACAAAAGGTGCGTTGGTGAAAGGAAGCCTTTGTGCTTGCCCATGTGTAGGTGTGGGACAGTGCTGATGACTCGATCTGGCTTTTCCCTATTTTCTCTGATGGTGTGTGGCCTAACGCTCGGGATACGTGCCGCCCATAGCCTGGCAGCAGAATCAGCCAAAACCTGTCTTTGCCGAGGAGGAGGAGGAGGAGGAGAACGAGTAGGACGATGTCAGGGAGGATTGATAATTTTTTAGGGGCTGTGGCAATTTTTTCAAACTCCGATTGGAGCTCCGACGCAGTTATATAACTGAGGGAAGAGGGTTTTGCGTGCCCCCTTCTGCTGAACCCGTGTCGTGACTCCCGCGCTTATCTCCGCTTATTTCCGTTCTCATGATTGACTCGGTGCAAACACGCCCAAATGATCTCATCCTCTCCCCAAATTCTTCCATTAATGATGAAGACCATCATATGAGCACTCTTGAATCTCCACAGCACTCAGTCTCAGGCATCGCCATTGACACTCATGTCAATGGCAACAGTAGTTACGACGGTTCTGATGTTGCAGGGTCTTCACCTCAAGACTCTGAAACAATCCCAACTCCTGCCGATGAGCCTATGGTCGACGTCCCATCCAAAGATCTATCCGTCAAATCTGACGTCGACATGGCGGAAAGCAATAGTCTTTCCATTGTTTCTCCTCCTTCTCCAGCCCCGTCGGGCGTCTCGCAGCCTATTCGCGAACTTTCTCTAAATGATGTTTCTCGTTCATCACCTTCCTATTCTGCCCCAATTTCCCCACGTCCTGCTAGTACTACTCCCCCCGCCCCGAATGGGCATCTCGCACCCTCCGCGCCGCACCGCGAGCGTCCGGTCAATGACTTGGACGTGACGACCGACGAGCAACGGCCAGCCAAACGAGCTAGGACTGCAGATGTCGCATCGGTAAGCGTACATACTTGTTCATTTTTATACAATGATCTGTATTTATGCTCGCTCTGACGACTTGATTCCCAATTCTACTCAAATTTGTTCATGTTTTCAAAATTCCATGTCCTCGCGGCCTTTTGAAATGCACTGCATCGTTTATTAGCCTGCGGCGATCCAACAAGCACCCACCACACCGCCTACTCCTCCCCCAACTCACACCACCATATCACCTGCTCAGTTCAAGTTCGCATTATCCACCCTCCGCTCACTACGAAAAAATAAAGATGCTGGGCCCTTTAATCAGCCCGTTGACCCTGTTGTCCTTGGCATCCCCCACTATCTTACTGTCATTAAGCGACCAATGGACCTTTCTACCATCGACACCAAACTTAATGCATCCAACCCTACAAAACCTGACCCTAACCATAACGCCCCAAGGTATTCTTCTATTCAGGGATTCATAGCAGATATGAAACTCGTGTTCGATAATTGTTACCTCTTCAACGGCCTCAATCATGTCGTCTCTCAGTGTGCAAAGCGGCTTCAGGCCGTATTTGAACGCTCGTTAAAAAATATGCCTCCTCCCCAGGCGGTGAGCTGTTACCCGGGTTTTTCCTTGATCTTCCATTCATTACTCTATTCAGCCTGCTCCACTCTTCAAAGCTCCAACCCCCGTTCCCACACCCGCACCACCGCCACCACCACCTGAACCCAAGAAACCCATTCGCCGCTCCTCGACAGCCGTTCCAACAATCCGTCGCTCGGATGAAGCCACGGCAACTGAATTTGCCGCCTCTCGGCCCCGTCGAGAGATCCACCCACCTCCGCCTAAGGATATTGATTATGCCGAGCCCACTGCTATGAAGCGTCCCAAACTCACCAAGTCGAGCAGAAATGCAAAGCGGAAGGATGATGGAACTCTCGAGCAGTTGCGATATTGTTTGAAAATCATCAACGATTTGTACAAGAAGCAGCACGCGACTTACGCGAACTTCTTTTACGATCCTGTTGATGTCAGACAAGTGCCTAATTACTACAAGGTTATCAAGTCTCCGATGGATCTTTCTACTCTGAAGAGGAAGCTCGAGCAGAAAGAATACCCGAATGCCAACACTTTCCTAGCCGATTGGAAATTGATGATGAAGAACTGCGTCGCTTTCAATCCTGTTGGCACTATGGTGTACGTTGCCGGTCAAGACATGCAGCGGGTGTTCGATGAGAAATGGAAAGGCCTCCCTCCGCTTCATACCCCACCCCCTTCGTCAGATGAGGAAGATGAACCAACTGTTCAATCTTGTGAGTGCTTCTCCTATCTTGCTATTAACTCGTACTCAGTTTCTGTATCTTCAGCGATGATTGAAAATCTTGAAAGCCAGCTCAATTCTCTCCGTGATACGATCGATGCTTTGAAGAGCCAAAAGAAAAAGGAAGCTAAGCGCCCCGCTTCATCGGCCCCGAAGGTCACGTCGGCGTCGTCCCGCCCCCGTTCATCTACTTCCAAGAAGGCATCTTCGTCGACGAAAAAGACTGGCTCCAGGAAACTCGAGGCTGATGCCGTCCTTAGTTTCGAGGAGAAGAAGGAGCTCTCTGAGACCATCCAAAGTTTAGAAGGTTCGGCACTTGAGGAAGTGATTCAGATTATCCATGACGGTGTCCCTGAGATTGGCGATGTGCGTTTGATTTGGTTCAATTTTTCTCCAGTCAATATTCATGACCGCCATTTTCAGAATGCTGACGAAATTGAAATCGAGATCGATGCTCTCCCGCCGGCTGTGCTCCGCCAACTTTGGAACACTGTCATAAAGCCCAAACCCGCCGCGGCGACCGCGAAGCCTAGTAAAAGCGGGAAGAACCATCCCGCCACTGGCGGAGTCAAGCGTAAGAGCATGGACGAACATGCGGAGGCTCAGAAAATGCGGGAGTTAGAGGCCCGAATCAACATGTTCAACAATGCGGACTTAAAGAACGGGGTTGCGGCGAACGGTGCTCAGAAGCATCATACCTCCGCTGCTGTCGCTGCTCATGACAGTGGTTCAGATTCGGAGAGCGACAGCGGGAGTGACTCGAGTGACTCCGATTAGACCACTTCCGCATTTATTTATTATAACTTCGCTCTTTCGTCGACCTTGAACTTGCCATATTATCTCGTTCTATTCGCAGCATTCGTCGCCTGCCGTACATTGGACTTTCACATCTCGCTCTTCATCCCGCTTCCGGTCTTCGAGTTGACCGTATATGTTAAAACCCTTCCTATGAAGCCATATTCTTGAACATCATTGTTACAAATATGACCTGTAATGTACCCTTCTGTCAATGCCAGTTCATTGAACACTTGTGACGTATATGATAATGGATGTTCCACTATGTACACCTTTCACTTTTGATGTTCCGTGCAAGATGGTTTCCGTGACCCGTCGTTGCCGCTGCTTTGCTAGCTGAGCGGGCTATGGAATGGCTGGCGCTACTCGTCTGATTCATCGGATCACATCAATAACCCACTGTTATTTAAGGGCTATGGAGCGTCAAACTCAGGCTCGTACAAGAGATCTGTAAATTGCTGGCGCGTTAAATTGCGCTAATAAAGAGAATGAGGGTTGAATCCCCAATAATTGAGAAGATACTAGAATAACTGCAATGTCCATCGCTGTCAATAATGTCAATGATCATGTTATTGACAGTCGAACGACGGAACCGATCGTGGTATTCTCCAACGTGTCACATACGATACGAGTCCAACCTTCAATGCTTGGACCTCCGGTCCTACAACCAAGACAAACTATCAATGACCAATTGCAAAAATTCAACAAACAGTCTCAGAAAAATTTGCAAAAAATGACCACTAAACTGTGATACGTGTTCTATATGTTTAACGATGTACCGCAGCGTTTAACTCCGCAGAGAGGCGGCAGAGAGGCAAAGCAGCCGCAAAGCGGGGAGATAGGGTGGCTGCGCCACCCGAAGAACTGGGCGTTTTAAGCAGACGAGCCATTTCGACTCAACACCAGCGGGTATGGAACGACTATTGAACATCATCCTGACCGGCCCATAGCTAGCTGACAACTGACGTTCCGAAGCGATGAATTTGGTGCTGGGACTGAGCAGATGGGTTGAGAGTATGCAATTAGTGGAAAATGCAGGTCGAATATGATCTGGTGGGTACTAAGGTAGGCAGGTCCCATTGGAATAGAGTACTAAGGGAGAATCGCAACCGGGGATGAAAAGTTTTGCATTCGACAGAGTCAGTCACGGTTTATTTCACAGGATATATAAATCGGTATAGGTCCAATCCAGTGATTTGGGGCGTATTCATCTAAGCCAATGTCGAAGATTGAGGGTGTGGGGGATCCAGCCAGGAGTTCAGACGATAAGAACTTGGATAGCGCCTTTCTGGTTCTGGGGCCCAAGAATATTGAGATCAAGTAAATCTGTCAGACTCGTATCAACGAGTAATATCCTCTCTGCGTCTATCATGGGCAACAAGTTGCCCTGGGATGTTCCGTCACACGTACGGAAGTCCACTGACGACCCATGGGCGAAAGATGCACAGTATTGTTCATTCGAGGGGAGACACCATCCAGCCTCAAATCCTTCGAGACAATTAATGGCTTACTGGGGCACGATGCCGAGAGCTTCCTATCATCAGTGCCTGGACGGTCATTCATGTCTGCGTTCCCAGTCTTGTCACTGAACACAAACACAGATGCCAGCAAACTCGTTCATTTCAGCAAGAGATCCGGCATCAACAGAATAAGGGTTAAAATCCAGCCAGCGAAGAGGGGAGCAGGAGGCCAGATCTGGTCCCCGTTGCAACGGTCGGCGCTCGAGGATTCATGAAGATGTGGCATATTGCACAGTTCCGCAGTTGAAATCTGGACTAAGCGCGCAGAACAGCATCCCCAGTTAAGCCACGAGACATGGCGCGGGCAGCGGTGGCAAAGGGGTCACCATCCAACCTCTCCTTGTCCGAGCATCATGCTCGAAACGTTTGATCATGCGATAAATATCGGGGAGAGTAACAAGTATTTTGCAATCACCTGGCGAGAGCCTAGACCCTAGAGCAAGCTCGCCCTGCCTAGGACAAGAATGACCCACTGGTAGACAGGGCTTGTTCAGGCAGGTTGAGGGAATTCGAGGCTGGACCTGGTGAAAGAGAGGGTGAGAATGATGCATTTGAACAGGTCTGCTCGTCACTGGTATTTCCTCTGGGGATAAGAATTTCGTATTCTGGTGCTCCAAAAATGGGATTAGGTTTGCAGCGCGACAGAGTGTGACTCAAATAAGGATCTGAGGACGACAGAGGGAATTGAGAGGTCGCAGCGTCATGAAGGCGAGGGTTGATAGGGGCCCTTCGTAGTAACTACGTAAAATTCTAGCGAGGCGGCAGACTCTTCGCTGCGAGAAAAAATCAGTGGAATGCCATGTTGATAAGAAAAGAAAGAATCCATCCTAGGATCAGACGTTCATAAGTATTAGCGTACTTGAAGCTACATCCGCTGCGCGAAGAATTCAAGCGAAAACGTACACATTGGCATATCCCTGTCTTTCAGTTCTAAATCCAAAAGTGCTCATTCTCAATGAAAAGGCTCCGTATCATGATGCCAATAAAATCACCAAGTATGCTGACCCGAGATGCACAGGGGTCGTCGAGTATAAAGGGTGTGTCAAGCGTGTCGTACCGAGCCATCGGGTGTGGGGCAATTGGCTTAGTCTGATGATCGGGGAACACAACAAGTCCAGAGATATATACCCAGATCGGACCGGAGACGCCTGTCCCTGTACCCTGACATGATGACTCAATATCACCCACAACTTGACCTCTCCAGCGCATGCCTCATGCAGACAATGTCCGAAGCATTGTGCACGTTGCGACCGTCCAGACATGCAGTCTATCTCAAGCGCCCCTTCTGTCATTTGCTGCTTCCATCTTCAAGGAAACCATTGGACAGATATAGTTTGTTCCTATGAAGGAATTACATAACTACATCTCACCCCGGCTCGGCTAAATTAGGCGCGTACCTCCCACATGCCCATAAGTGGCCCATTTGAAAACTTGCAATGTTCCAACAGCCTCAGTCATGCCTCAAGTGGATAATGTTCTCAGCATTGCGCACAGTGTCAGCGTTTTGGCCGTCCAGGCGTGCAGTCTAACACAAGTGCCCCTTATTTCTTTCGCTGCCTCCATCTTCAAGGCAACCATTGAACAAATACAGTTTATACAGGCTCAAAAGGAGCAAGCAGTTGCGATAGTTGATCTAATGGCGATGGTGTTACTTGCTGTGAACAAGAAGCTGTCCAAGCTAGAGGAACTCGAGTTAGAGGTCCCAGAGTTGATGCAGGAGAATATCAGTAGGCTAGAACAGTCCGCCTCCTGCGCGCTTAACAACTTCCCCATCTAATGATACCGATTTCAGAACTCTAATGGATATTCAGGAAGAGTTTAATAATCTCACTCAAAAGAACTTCTGGAAGCGCTTACTCAAAAAGGACTGGATGGCCGCTGCTCTCACTCGACACCAACAGTCAGTGATGGTTTATCTCCAGATCTTCCAGGTTTGTGGATCCTTATTGTTGATGTTCGATGTCGGCTTATGACTGCACACAGCTTGAAGCAGAGATCGATGTCGCTGTGTGGGCGGACCGAGATCGCAAAGCACGACAAGCTGATGCCCAAAATATGAATGAACTACTCATGGAAATAGCTTCTAACCAACAAGCGTTGGCGAATCTCATCCAGAAGGATACTCGTGGTATGCCTGATCTTGGTGAAGTGAGGGAACTCACGCACTTGATATCGAGGCTGGGCCGTGCCGCTGCCCCCGGCTCGGTGGAGGCCAAGTTCTACAAGGTAGCCCATCGGAAGATGGTTTCTTTGTCCGGAAGAGGCTCTGAACAAACACGACCCTGGATAATCAGCTATGTTGAAGTCGACATCGAGGAAGGTGCGAATATTTTAGGATTATAACCAGACTTTGCTCAAATTGTTCCGCAGAGATTGGGTCTGGGGGGTTTAGCAGGGTCCACAAGGGGAAATGGAACGGCGAAGAGGTTGCGGTGAAGGTCCTCTGTGAAGGCACTTCGGAGAAGGCGAGTGTTCGATACGGATAGTCTGGTTTTCGGCCATTGACGCACTCACCCCAGACGCTGATGAAAGAGGCGGAAACTTGGAGTCGGCTTGACCACCCCCGTATCCACCGTTTCTATCGAGCTTGCGTCAACCCTAACAGGCCAATATTGGTGTCGGCGTATTATCCCAATGGGGATGCACTGAACTACTTGTTAAACCATCCCGACGCAAATCGGGCAGAACTGGTAGGTTGCATATCCCTCGACAAGTGAAATCTCTAATCAATTAGGGATAGATCCGGGGTATTGCATCTGGAATGAAATATCTGCATTCCGAAGGCGTATTACATGGAGATCTGAAAGTGAGTTATACCGCTGCATCGTTTGATTTCTAGACATGTGCTTACACGGCTGTCGATCTAGGCGCTTAATATACTAATAGACGATCGGGGAGGTGCATGTATAAGGTATTTACCTTCTGTTGGTGTCGCATTCGAAACAGATTCTGCATTTATTCCAGCGATTTTGGCATGGCTTCCATCAAAATGGAATTCAGCCGCACCATGACTGTGCGTCAAAGCGAGAAGTATGAAGGGACGCTTCGATGGATGGTATGTGGTCTGAGGATACCCTCCCGTAGCTAGATAGCTGATTGCGGCTATTCCAGGCACCTGAGAGATTAAATAATGGGGATCTTACCCGTGAGGTAGGATGATGCTTTTCTGGGATCATACCGAATTTCCGAACTCTCTACAGGTAGATGTGTACGCCTATGCAATGACATGCTTTGTGAGTATAATGCACCCTCGTGCCATACATAATGCTGACGACTCCATTTCAGGAGGTAGATTTTAATAGCCAACATTGCGGCAAAATGGCTGAGCCATTTTATAGATCATAACAGATGAAGTGCCGTTTGGTTTTATGAACGAAAGTCAGGTCGTCCGCACAGTTCGCGAAGGGATGCGGCCAAAACGGCCCAAACAAAGTTTTCCCTATCTAACTAATGAATTGTGGGGACTGATAGAGCGCTGCTGGGCCCAGAATCCCGAAGGTCGACCTGACTTCGCCTCGATCCTTGAAAGCTGTGATGGAATATGCGGGGGGAACCGAGCGTTCGCTACTGCCAGTGCCCCTTCCGGCAGTCCCTCCTCAACACCTCCGTCCCGTTTATTACCACCAGACAGTGCAGGCAACGATCCACTCCGTGGCACCCACGCACTCCCGCACCCTCAGCCGCCAGCCACGCCCCAAGCCATTGCCCCAGGCCCTTCCATAGTTCATACTGATTCTTACTTCCCACTAGTAATACCCTCGTCCTCTCCTGTCACCGCAACGGAGCCGCCGCTGAGTAATGTACCGAAGATAGATCTACATTTTGGTCAAGCTGGTAGAGATGAGGAAGTACAACACAAGCAGAAGAAGATGGAGACTCGAGACTACGATATGGCCGTTGCCCCAGTCCTGACCCCTTCATCCCCTCCCGCCACAGCGGAGCTGCCGCCCACTGAAGTCCGGGATGTCACTGTCGGGGATCAATTCATTGGTCAGGCGGATGTAGCTGACAAACTGAAACGAAAGCGGAGGTATAAGGACTATGATATGGCTCTTTCTTCAGTTCAACTCGAGCCTGCCAATGCGGCTAGCCAAACTTCCTCCCCGTCCTTCGGGAAACCACCGAGTCCGTCAACATCCACATCTCAAACAGCATCGTTCGTTTCTCCCAACGAAAGCGGTGTGGACGCGTGAGTAGGCACAACTGTCCCTCCTTTATACTTACTTATCCAACGTTGCTTCGCTATGCCAAGGATGTTTCCAACCGGATGGGAGGGGTCCCGCACGCAGTCCGTTAAGTGCGTAGTAGTGGGCGATGGAGACGTTGGCAGGGTACTTTCGCAGACCTCGAGCTTGTGTGAAGTGTTTTTCTGATTAAGCCGCATTGCTGCAGACCTGCCTTTTGATATCTTATACCAACAATTCGTTTCCAGTGAGCCACCTGCTTGTCAGTTTTGCCGTCCTTGCATCCTATCTCATATGAATTTGGGCTTCAGGGCGAATACATTCCTACAGGTTCGCACAACCCCCACCGGGGACCACTTCATCTTTAGGACTCATGACTCAAAGGGGGGAACACATGATCATTAGTTTTTGACAATTCTACGGCGTTTCTGGTGGTAGATGGGAAGAGCATATCTCTCGGACTCTGGGATACTTCTGGTCAGGAAGATTACGACCGTTTGCGACCATTGTCATACCCCCAAACTGACGTTTTCTTGATCTGCTTTTCGCTCGTTTCCCCTCCGAGCTTCGAAAACGTTCGAACGAAGGTGGGTTTGCATTAAAACTGCGCCACTTACATTTGAAATCGGATCCTTACTCTGCATTCCAGTGGTGGCCAGAAATCTCGCACCACGCACCTGCGACGCCAATTGTCCTCGTAGGCACCAAGTTGGATCTTCGGGATGATCCCATAACAATAGAAAGACTCCGAGAACGGTAAACGTGCAGCCGTTTGGATATAATGAATTGACCAAGTGACCAATGTTTTGCAAACCGCAGTCGAATGGCTCCCATATCCTATCGAGCTGGTATTACGATGCAAAAGGCCATAGGCGCTGCGAAGTACCTCGAATGTTCTGCCCTTACACAGAAGGGTTTGAAGGATTTATTTGATGAAGCTATACGAGCGGTTCGTAAGTACACATCACACCTTATGCAAATGCTACTCGATAATAAAATGATTCCCTTTGACAATAGTCAATCCACCGTCAAAACGACCCATTAGGAAGGACCCTATGTGCGTTATCATGTAATAGGAGTCGAATTTATGCTACTTCCCGTTGGCATTACCAGTTCAGCTATCTCTTCTCGGTTCCGGGTGCATACACTTATTTCCTGACTCAATCATCTGCTTAACATTCCCCTTGGGGATCTTCCCATCTCCGCGATACACCGCAACAGGCGAAGATATTTCCACTCCCCCTGCTAGCTGCCTCCGACATTACACAAGCAACGCAACAGAGCATCTGTTACTAACCAGTTAATCTAATGTGCTTTGGAAATTTTATTTTTTCCCTTTGTACTTTAAGAGCTTTTTGAACGGGGCTGTCCCAAATCCAGACTTTCGAACCTCTGAATTGCGGGCTTGGTATCAAGAAGACATTTCATGGTCTCTATATGCTTGAACCCGCTGGGCTTGAACTTGCAAACCTCGCAAACGGTACTAGGGTGCCGTTTCTTGAAGCGCTGGCTGGGGCATGCCTACGTTGTGGCAAGTCTTCTTCGTGAGGAGCCAAACTTTCTAGGTCCTGGGCTTCATGCAGGCACGTATGGTAAATACATACGTGGGAAATAACCAAGTATAATAACTACAATTTAAAAAAACAGGCACCCTGGACATCCGAACATTTGCCATGGAGTGAACAAATATGGAAAAGGGGCGGGGGGCGGAACGGTCTTCCCTAAGCTCGACTCGGGACCAGCGTCAGACTTAGGACAGGATACCATAAAATTCCCTCAGGCCATTACTCACCGACCGGGGTTATCACCTTTGTGCTAGTACTCCGATCACCCTTCTCAGGGAACAGCGCCAACATGATTGTTTCAAAAACCATCATCACTAGATGAGCATTACAATCCCTCGACCAATTAAATGGCTTCAGCATGTCTCTAATCGCTTTTTAATGTTTTTTGTCGCGCGAGTAATAGTGAATTCATCCAAAATTAACCCCAAAGTATCAACAGTTGTTGCTCAAGCGATCCTCGGGTGTGTGGCCAGGCCATCCTCCTTCGAGGGGAGAGAATCTTTTTCGAGAGTTGAATGAGTTGGGCGATTCGTGGTGGGGTGAGGTAGGTTTTTGAGTACGTAAGGGAGAGAAGTTCTGGGTCAGAAGTCAGAAGAATGATGGGGAGCGCTAAGGACTTTAAGGATGCTGCGAACAGATATTCTTTTGGAAAACTAAGTGCTCGAGAACTAGCGCGCATGACAGAATGACGGCAGGATCCCAGCCTCTACTGACGTAGAATTGACAGGTCAGTTGATCCAGGAAGTGGCTGTGTCGTTTGTGGTCAATCATGAAGTGTGTTAGGCAGGATCCCAGCCTCGACTAAAGTAGAGAAGTGTGTAGTTGTGGGTGACAGAGGTGTTGGCAAGGTGCTTTCGCAGACCTCGCACTGCGTAAAAAGGTTTTTTTTTGACTAAGCTGTGTTCTCTGCAAACAATGTCTTACATCAACAATGAGGAGCCTAGATCTCTCGAACTCGCACTCTGGGATACTGTTGGCCAGGAAGTTTACGGCCGTTATCATACCCTCAAACCCACTTTTTCTTGATCTGCTTTTCGCTCGTTTCCCCTCCTAGCTTCGAAAACGTTTGAACGAAGGTGGGTTAATTTTTTGTTTGCACTACGACTGCGCGAGTTATTAAGATAGTCACTTACTTTGCTTACTTTAGTGGTGTCCAGAGATCTTGCATCACGCACCTCAGAACTCAATCGTTCTCGTAGGCACCAAGTTGGATCTTCGGGATGATCCCGAAACGATAGAAGTACTCCGAGAACGGTGAACGTTCAGCCGCTCTGTGTCATGCATGGAGAGTAACTAGAATTGTCTTGCAAATCGTAGTGGAATGGCTTCCATTTCTTATCAAGCTGGTATTGCGATGCAAAGGGACATAGGTGCTGTGAAGTACCTCGAATGCTCTGCCCTTTCACAGAAGAGCTTGAAGGATCTATTTGATGATGTTATACCAGTAGCCCGTAAGTGCTCGTCACACCGTTTATGCGAATGCTACTCCTTATAATAAAGTGATTCCCTTTGATAATAGTCAATGCCCGACGTCGACCCACTAGTCCTACATGCATCATCATTTAATTGGATTCGAAGTTTTTGCCTGACATTGCTGGCATTTACCAGCTTAGTCTCTTCTCAGTTCCGGGATTGTTTCATGACTTGACTGTCTGCTTAACATTCCCCTCTGGTGATGTTCCCATCACTTACATCAACAATGCGTTCCAGTGAGCCACCTGCACGGCAATTTCACCGTTCGTGTATCCTATGAATCTTATATGGTCCTGGGCTTTCAGGACGAATGCACTCCTACAAGTTCGCTCAGCCTCCCACCAGGTCTGATCAACCCCTCCACCGGGGACTACACCTTTGGGACTCATACCAAAGAGGGGGGCACATGATCATTGACTTATCCAGCGAATATGGGTGTCTGGGATGTTTCTGGTGACAAAGGTTGCGACCGTTTGCGATCCCATTGTCATACTTCCAAACAGACGTTTTCTTGATCTGCTTTTTTCGCTTGTTCCCCCTCCCCAGCTTTTGTCTTGCAACAAGACTGCGCGAGTTATCTAAAAACGAGATCCTTACTTTTCACTCTAAGTGGTGGAGCCGGAGATCTCGCACCATGGCACCTCGGACGTTAATCGTCCTCATGGGCACCAAGTCGGGTCTTTGGGATGATCCCGCAACAATAGAAGAAGGAGAGGGTGGCGGAACGGTCCTCCCTAGGCGCGAATGGGGACTTGAGTAACCGGCGTCAGATTTGGGACACCTCTCACTGACTAGGGTCATCACCTTCACGCTACCTCTTTCGCAGCACCACAATGAACTGTGAGTGACTTGGAGGCCGATTCAACTATTCAACTGACCCGCCCATATCCATCCCTCCACCCGCGCTCAACGTACTTTCCTCGTCCTCCCCGCACAGTGTGGAATGATGATCCTATATTGCCAATCCACGATTTTGGGTCGGAAGGCCGAAGAGATCAGTTGTGCTTGGAACACAGTATCTGTTCCCGGAAGTTGAGGCTCCGTATTCCATGCGATATCAGGAAGTGCGAGGATATCGACGCTCCAAGGTTGAATTATTATCACACAGTCGCTGAGGACTTCTATAGCCAAGAATCCAAGTGTGCCGCGCTGTCAAGGGAGGGAAGAACGAATAAATTTAAAGCACGTAGAGTGGCGAGACATCCCATTGACAAACTGGGTTATTAGCTGAGCACCCTTCAGTTCTATCAACATTTGGCGTCGGTAATTAAACAAATGCCTCTTCGAATATTTTTCCGTAATACGTCGTTCTTAGCAAGGGTTGGATTGTACAGAGTCGTATATTGACGCCTGGAGACATTCAGCATAAATCTATGGATGACTAATACGAGGACATACTGGTCTCCACTGTCACTGTTGGGGACCGCTTCAGCGATTGCCCCTGATGCCCCCCAGACGCGATCTCCTTAGATTCGGTTCCAGATGCCATATTGACACAACATTGCCACCACGAATAGTCAATAAATACTTCCCGCCCTGACCAGGCAATCTGGACGTAAGCAGAGGATACTGCTACGGAGAATTCAGTATAGGTAAACACTCTTGGATCTCCAGACGCCCAGTTGCGTTGGAGGCGTGCTGCATATATTGCGGTTTGGTTGAGTTCACCTACAGAGAGATCGGGTAGAAAAAAAGCAATGAAAGTGATTCGCCAGAGGGGATTATCTGCTTTTCTAAGACATTCTTCCACACTGCGTATCACATAACCTACACACAGATACCAGAGCAGAGATTCACCCAAAGACTCGGAGTCACCTTTCTATCTTTCTCCAACCTTCTTGATACCAGGTAGTATGATTCTCTCGTTTCGTTTCCAAAAGTCAACCAGGATTTGGGAAACTTTCTCCGGGTTATCCTTGAAGACGGCTTAGTGTCAACCTTCAACGAGCGATAATTCAACACTCACTTCGTGTAGCATATGACCCACGTCTGGGATCACAGCCATCTGAAATTTCCCCTGCATTTGCCCGATCATGAGCTCGCGATCCAGGCGGTCAGTACCTGCTAGAATGAGCAAGCGTGCAGTCCGTGCAGTGAGGAATGACTTTGACAACCCTGCAAACCAGCCTATCACAGGGAGTCGGGCCTTAATTGCAACAAGGAAACACTAAGGGGATTGGCGTACTTTCCCAGAATGGTGCAGTTGACTTGAGCGGGGTTCTCCATTTCCATGCAATGGACCCTTCCTCACCGTCCTTTGGGGCGATGAACAAGGATGGGACGGATAATCTTGCAGAAAGTGTATTATGTATCACCGATCCGGTGCTACCGGTGATGCTGTCAATCGGTAAGCCCATGTCTTTATAAACAGAACATCGGACATACTGCCATTCAATGGCTCTCTCTACACTTGGGAAACCTTCCGGTCGAGAAGCCAAAAGCTGATGCATGTGAGGAAGGGCCTCCATCGCAGAACCTGATGGTCGATCAGACTCACATTCTCCCAACATCAGGAGAACCCACCTTCTACAACGTCCAGGACCGTCACTCCCCCTATCGAATATTTCTTCTCGAGAAGACGTGGTGTTGCATTTGTAAAAACTGCGCCTCCCATACTATGCCCTACTAACTGGGGCCGGAGTCAGATGAAGAGCGTCGCGCACAGTCAGATGGACATACGACGAACGTAGGCGCTTCAAGAGGCTCAGGATACATTGTCGTTATGAGATTAACAAAGTCGTCAACGAGCCTAGTCAAGGATAAATCAAGCAACGTTGGATCGGACGGAGGATTTGACAACGAGTATGTCTTTCCTTCGGGGGTACGCATTGGGCAAGTGATATGAATTATTATTCTGCACTCACTCACCATGAGCCCGTGCATCGAAAGCCATGAATCCAAGTTCCCCGTCAGTCATTTCAGTCACAGCTTTTGCTAGGCAAGCAAAGCTAAGCGCCGAGTAACCAGCTCCGTGATGCGCACATATTATGCTACTTTTCCCATCGTTTGGGTTTTTAGGAGGTACGGGAGGCGTGATATACACACGAAAATCCAGATCAGAAGCTGGGACAGCAACCTGAATGGCTTGATCGAAATGTGTGGAGGCCGAGAGAGGTGATAGAACTGGATTTGGCTTGGTGGAGCGTTCTCGAGAGTCGAGTGCCGGAGGATTGAGGGATAATGACCCTAAGCTATCCTTTCCTTCCTCTTCTTCTGCTTCCTCGTTATCATACGGTGGGATTGGGGGCAATTTGGCCAGTCTCGCACTCATCGTTGATCTCAACAAATCGCTCATAGCGGAATATGAGCCAGGAGGGGACGCGGATGGATGAATTCTTCTGGGAGCTCGCGCTTCCTCGCTGGAAGGAAAAGTTGGGCCTGCGTACTGATGGAACGGATTAAGGTATTAGGCTGGTTGAAAGATCGCATCACTGGCAGTGAAGTGCTTACTATTTGGGGACGGTGTCGTTCCGTTCCCCCGTTCGCCTCGTGCCTTGAGTGTCCGTCTAAGTATCACGCTTTGATGAGCTGTATTCCCGCTACTCTGTAGCGGGTCCTGTGGATTTAGACTGAATGGCAGTGCAAAGACAATAAATTCGGACAACTCCGCTACAATACAGCTAAAGTCGATCAGATCGAGGCCTAATTAAAACATATGATGTGAAATAAAGTGGAATTTGCAATAGTCACATAATTCCCACCATGCAATGTTTTTGGAAAGCCAGGCCTCCCCCCTCAAGGAGGGCAAAAAATTGCGTCCATGGCATTCGAAAACGGTTCGTACGCTTTTCATTCCGTATTTTCAGACCCCCAATGGGACCCAGAGGGTCATTTTCGCCGTGCGCTTCCTTCACCTGCTGTGCAGAAGAAGTTAAATTCCAGGTTAACCTCCACGACGAAGAGGTAGATGTGCCCCGCGACGGAATCAAACTGTTGTTTAAGGATAAATGTCAAGTTCCCGTCCCCCTAGCACCCGGGCTCGAAATACGGCGAGAAGGAAAATTCGATCGTTTCAACCCCACCGAACCGTGATGCAGATCGTCGGTCAAACTAACGCGATACACGAAGAGCCCGGCTCTGCCAGCAAAAAATGCGTTGCGGAGGAGTTTCATGGATCGTCATTGGCCCCTGAATGTCTGGGGACTATGTTTGCCTCTCTATCTGAGCACTCGATTCCAACGCACTGGGTATTTTGAAGATCCGACGATCAGCTGAAATTTGGTCCTCGGGGGGAAGGTTTCATCCAAGACAGTGTCGGGAATTGCGCAACTCAAGTGCCCCGCGTGCATGGCGGATGCCCCGACTCACACAGCGCCTGTAACCTTGCTGTCTCCGCACTGGCGTTCAGGTTAGTGATTCACTCGTTTCCGACGTACTTTAATAATTGGTATTCTCGCTTTCAGGTCAAATGAAGTCAGGGGGTTACAAGTGGCTCAGGTGCCTTGCGCGCGGGTAGCCCCCTAACTCTCCTATAACCTTCCATTTTCCTTTGGCGGACCAACAACCGTTGGGCGTCATTTAAGAGGCCCTAAAAATCTGGCTGCTTGAACCACCGCTGCCCAAACGTTGCGCGTTTTTGAAGAGATTCAAGGTCGCAGGATTTCCCACTATCACTGGTGGTTTGTAAGGTTGATCGCCCTTAGCCTACGCAGCCGTGCCATAACCGTTTTCATTTCCAGATATTCGAACCCTCCCTCGTTGGCACCTACAGCAACGAGTTCGGGACTAAGCCGTATTTCTGGATTTCCGTCCTGTCTCCATCCGCCCACGTGCTGTTGTTGATCGTCCCGCTCTGCTCTAACTATCGTTGGCGATTCACAGTGAACAGGCCACAACCGATTTCGCATCTCGATTACAGCCGCAAGGGGTCGCTGCGCGTCACGAAAATCGGACAGTCTATGAGCAAGGTCCCCCCCTAGAGTGCTCTAGAGCACTTGTTCAGTTTTCCTGATGCAGGTGCTCTCACGGGTTCTCAAATGCTCTCAAATGTTCTAGAGCACTCTAGAGGGGGGAACCTTGCTCATAGACTGTCCGATTTTTGTGACGCGGAGAGGACGTGGAGAGACAAAGTTCGTCTGCTGAAAAAAAATAGTCAGGGTTTTGGTGTTCTTCACAATGATACACATCTTGAGCTCCGTTCCCTGTGTTCTTAAGCAGGAAAAGTGCGTTCCCAAATTACAGAACAGAGGAGGTGCAATCGGCTGGCCAAATAAAAGTAATGGATGATCCAAGGGGAGAAGAGTGGCGCATCAGGCGGTCGATTACATGTCTCTGCACAAACAAATAAACAAACATCCTCGCTATAGCGAAACAAATATCACTATGATCAAAATTATAGTGAAGTAAGGTCAATCCCTTACAGATCGTTGAAGGAACCCAACATTTTCAATTGGAAAAAGTGTTAGCATCGACTGGTTTCGATCCAGTGACCTCTGGGTTCCTTCATATGAGCCCAGCACTCTGCCGCTGAGTTACGATGCTTCCTCCGCTGCCTGCCAGCGATGTGATTTTTAATTTATCCAACTCTCGTTTTGAGGAATGGTGGCAACATACTTACCCCATCCCTTATTCCTCATTGTATATTGCACCAAACGCCACACAATGGTAGCGTGGGAATATTGGCCTTAATTCCCCTGTTGATAATGTAGCTTCTCGACGGTGCTTAAACAGGCACAATTACATATTCCTTACACTTCCCTTCGTGTTTGCACCATTGATGATAGTTGAGTATTCGATTACAACAATCACGATCTATCCAGCTACTTGCCTTCAGACTTGGCGTAAAATCCATCTTTTCTTGGTCAACCATCCGGGTCGATCCCAGCTTCCTGACGGAAGGATTCAAATGCTTGCGTGCATCCCAAGGCATATCCTCATTGTTCGCCTTTACGCTGGATGATTAATCTTTCAAATTTTTGCTGATCAGAAAGGAGGCAGGCCGTGACTCGTATATCCGCACTCCTTTTCCTTTGTCACCAACTTGGCAAATAATTCGCACTGACGGGTTCTTTCGAACTTGCACTCCACCTCTGAGTGAAATGATCGCGACTCCTGAAATTGGTCCCTAAATAGGAGGATGGTCAACACCAAGCTGTTAGCTCCACTTGTGCAGCGGGGCGACGAGCTGAGAGTGTCGATTGGTTGCGGAGGAATTACCGCAACTCCTCCATGATCATCAATATGTCCCTGGATCCGCGGCACTAATGTGCGTGTGGTACTAGACAACCTAGACCGATCCAATTGGCTATTCATGCAGCGGACGAAGATGGTTGTACCGACGAGAGAACAAGTATTGCGTGATGCCGTGTTTGGTATGCACAATGGATGTACACGCGCCCAATCGCCATGGCGCCGGGGTGCGAATAGGCCCATATTCCCTATACTACTGCATTTTCTGGGTATGTTGGATATGACTGTACATTTAGTGTGAGATCTGGATTTACTCATTCTGTTGACCGCGGGGTCAAGCAGCCCTATTTGTCCTCTAATTCCTTGTTCCACAATTGCAAGTATGTTCCGTCCAAATTGGGGATGGCTTACCAAATGTGTCGTAAGCCACGCAGACGAGGCTCAGGAATTAGGAGCATCTGCAAGAGGCCGCTCAAACTGCGCTTGACTCATACATTGTTTTGCTGCCACCTTTGGCCGTCATGGAAATAGTATGGCTCTTGAATCCCCAGCTTAAGAGCACTGGATCGTTAGAGCGCTGCTACTTTATCTTCCTCCCACTACCTCCCTCTTTCAACGCGTGTCGACTGTGTGCTTAACGGAGCAGGTCCTCTGATACGGCTGCAACCTCATACCCCTCTTTTCACTTTCTTGACGCTCACATCGGCCTCTAGCCTTACTTGAATCATTCCTTCTAACCGTCCGTCAAATATAATTCCAAGAAGATGCCCGTAATGCAGAGAGCGCGCTCCTCAGCTCGCCGATCTCGCGTCCGTGGGAACGAAAATGTACCACCAACTACACGTCTTGGGCGCAAACGCTCGGGTCGCAAGCGTTCGAGCTCGTTCGCCGACTTACCTTACAACCAACAGCGTACCAATGTTTCACCATGTGTGAACAAGCAGCTTTACTGAGACAGACGATTAGGCAACCTGTACGTGGCATACTCCTCCCAGGAAGCCAGGGAGCGCGAAGAAGGCGGGTTTTGGTCACTGAACACTCGTATATATTGCTAATCATTGCTGAACAGTTTCTCGACCCACTTTCACGCGTCGTTCCTCATATATCACAATCGTAACTTCATTACCGAATGGTGCCATAAATCAGACGGACTTGGAGCTTGACTTCTCCGAAGCTGAGATAGAGCGGCTCATGAACATGGCCGAGCCAGCCCCTGCTTTAGAGCATGAGAATCACATTCAATGGCAGTGGGCCGGGCCCCGCATTCCTTGCTCTGAAGGGGGTGCAACATTCGAGTCTCGCGAGGACGGTTTATTAAAGGGGAACCCCTTTGAGGAGGCGTTCAATCCTTGGAGTAGGTCAGGTGCTAATCCACCACGTACCAAGGCTAACGATATGCACAGAAACAACGCTGGAGGATTTCACAAGGAGGTACACCGCGCCACAAGGTAAATTTCAGGATCCAATTGTGTGACGGAATGAGCTACTTACCCCAGTCTTGATCCCTGTACATTCCTTATCTTTTGCCCATTCAGGCTTCCAAACTGGTCAAGGAGCGTGTTCATCGCTCGAGGCAACCGAATCTGGTTCTGGTCAGCATATTTGTCTGAACCATTGCTTTTACCAACTCGTCTGGCTTCTAGCTACTCTACGCCTGAAGTCCGTGTCGTCTCGCTTGGATGCTAATGCGAGCACTCTTGAGCACGCACTGACCCGTCTTCAAGAGACATTATCTGCTGAGCGGGTACTTTCCTCCACGATGACTTCAGTATTCGATGACGACAGGGTGGCCCACGACTCAAGGGAGGGATCAGGCAAATTGTCCCCCACCTCGACATATGTTGACTCAGAGGATGAAACCATGGAGATCTTGGGACATCGCGCTGAAAAGCTGCCGTCGTCGGAGCATGTCCTAGCCAAGCTTTGCAGTACTGCAATAGAGACAGTCGCCTTAGTAAGAGAAATGTCGGAGAGTGTTGCGAAGTACGTGAGCCTTCCTTGCCCACTCTCGCAACTGTTCGCTGAGATGTACCACCTCAAAGACTAGACGACTCTCAGTAAAAACGAGCACACCCAACACCCAACATCTTAACAGTCACAGCATATCTTGCTTATTAATGCTCACAAGTTGACATTGTGCGTGATCGATTCGCTCATCGCACTAGTGTAGCCTTATTCTTTCTGCCCCTTGTTCTCTGCCAACTATTCCGCACATAACCATACCTTCGTTTAATTCGGTTCAATCCAAAATATATTGTATCGGGCTCCTATTCTAGGGTTTTTGTCCTTTGGCTCCATTCCTGTTGCTGTAATATTGATCATTGCCTGCCGTAACTATGGGCAGATATTGTAGGCGAGAAATCAAGTAAGTACCTACGTGCGAGACGACATAATTACTGCAGAGAGCATGATTAGCTCAAGCTGCGGGTGCGCAAAGGATCGCGAGACATATGCTGTCAAGGAGGTTTCCTTCGGACGAGTTGATTCTTGATAACGGCCTCGGACTACATCGAAACTCAGTGTCTAGCTAATGCTGCTATATATCTGATGTTATAATCATGTTTGGATGGTTGCGTCATACTTAGAAGCAGACTTAGAAGTATATGTCGTCTTGACAGAACACCGAGATGAGAGCTGATGTGGAGCTCGGTCACACATCCCTAACCGCCTGACAGAAAGCCTTGCCAGGTGCGACGAGTGTTGTCAGGATGGGACACTGTGTTCCCGATTCAACTTCCGCCTTCGATATCGAATCGGAAATGCCGTGAAGTGGTGGCCAAGCCGAGCATTGGATTCAGTTTATCTTTGATCCACGGGCGCCGGCTTGCGCATCGTCGCGGGGTGCTGAACATTGATCAATGATTCCAGTGCTTCTTCGGCACCTCGAGGGCTGGTCGTACACAGAAGTCAAGGCTCAAGTCTCATCTATGCGGTGACTCAAAAATAGGTGTCATTAGAGCAAGGATTCAGGGTCGCTAGTGCAACTTGTCGGAAAATTTGGGTGAACAATTTCGATGCGACAAACTCTGCTATTTCGAGAAAACGACCTCTATCCAGCTGTGTGCCACGTATCAGTTGTCGAACCCAATAGCAAGCAAAGCCAAGCATTTAGAGCAACAGTGCAACCAATTGTGATGTTAAAAACCAGAGGAATGAGTGTCTCAGGCTGAAGGTAGAAAAACAGTGGATCCTAGATCAGTTGACTGGCGCCAATAAAAATATCCCCCGTGATGAGAGTGGGATCCGAACCCACGCCCGCGAACGGGCGAGAGATATAGGGATCCCTAATCTGGTGCCTTGGACTAACTCGACCATCTCACTCACAGCTAAGAGTTAGCTAGGGAGAACCAACGCGACCCTTGAGGCATATGGCCCAAGCCTCTTGGTAAAATCAATTCTAGGTGCTGTGGACATTAAGACAAGAATTTATAATCGCCTCGTTCATTGCTTCGAGGTGGTTAATTTAGTTCGTGAGTCACTTTTTGAGATTGAGTGACGTGAGATTCAATTTCACGGTGTTTGTTCATGTGGGAAACTTCAAAGTCCTGAGCTGGGTCATTGATTTGTGGCTGTGGCGACGAGAACCACCTGGCTCATGCCAAAGCCCCGTGCCGTTGCATTCTCGGGCTCGAGCTATCGTTGCTCCAATAGAAAGCATGGGTAGGGATCCCCATCCCCCTCTCCGGTGTGAAAGCTTCGTTTCCTGACCGTTGGTATAGATCCAACGGAATCCAACCAATATAGTGAACGCTGAAAGTGTTGATTCAATCACACAAAGGCACTCGGGGCCATTGTTAAAGAGATAACTCGCCCTCCGAACCCGCCAACATAATATATGACGGAAGGATCGAATCGAGCCCGTTGGGCCAATGGAACGAAATGAAGCGACACCAAGCCGATTGGACGTGGGCTTACTTGAAATGGTGACCTCCCTGGTAACCACGAGGCGACATCTGGGTGTCCGTCAGTATAGCATTCTTCCAGGCTGTCGAGATCATTGTATGGTCCCACAGCACTGACTGAACCGATGAGTGCTATACGGGGCTTTGATACTGGTGACAGTGACAAGCGTGCCTGGATGGTGAATGTAGCGGCATGTGTCGGTGAGGCCCATATATTGGTGGCACTCTGTGAGATGTCAACGAGGATGAGAGCTAGTGAGCCATTCGAATAGCATGGAAATACTCCATAAGTGCGAATGGTGCACCGGGCACTTCAGTAGCATTTGACGGCCTTATAGTGGCGAGTGTCCCGAGAGATTGAGACCTGACCAGTAGTCGAGCATTACGTGCTAACCATTCAGCATAACTCATTAGTGACACACCCAATTGCCGTGCGATCAGCACGAAGAGAAAAGTAGAAGCATATCACCTCAAGGGTTTCCCTGACAAGGCAGAAAGCCACCGACCACGTATAACGAGAGCCCGCCAGAGCATATGGCTCGCGTAATCTCGTAATTCTGATCGTTCAGAGCGAACAGGACAAAGGGGGCTCTGGGAAAAAACTTACCGTATTTTCCCACGCCCACGTGGTAACCATCTCTCGGACCGTGCGCTGGTTCCAAACGAAAATCTTAGCCAAAATGGTGAACACCACTTGGTCTAGTCAAGTGGTTTTCCCTCACTATCAACAGAAAATTGGTGCGAGAGGTCACGCGAGTTCATTGTTGGACGATAGGTACCAGCCTCTATAGATGCTACTTCCATGGATACACATGAGAACCCTTAGTCTGCTACTTGGTCTTTTACCTTGTGTCCCTGTAAGAGTCTGGTTCGCTCCCCAAGTCGGCTCATCACACCCTTCTTTCACTGCTTGCTTTCGATCGTTAACGTCGCTGACACGACATCTACTGTCTTAAACCTTTCGCTTGCTCAACTCCCTTACAAGTCTGACCTGGTACCAGCCAGACTCAGGGAATCAATTTCATAGCCGCGGGTGGGCATCTACTTCCAAAGTCACGTTGCATTGAAATGGGCTAAATGAGCAGCCGGGCCTGTTAATGCTGCGCAATAGACGGCAGCATTTGCCAAGTGTGAGAATTGTCGGTGTTAAGTTGTCGGTGATGTCGCGGAGAATAACCCTGCGCGACACATGCGCCACATCGCCGTTGATATTTCGTGACCAGGAGTGGTTTTGCATCCGCAATCGGACTTTCCCCCCGCATATGCAGCCCTCTCCTGGTCGAACCGTCGATTCCAGGCTATGAATCTTCAGAGGCAACAACAGTGACAACTGCCAGCCTACGGGCCTTGCCTTACCCAACAGAATGAAGCAAGTGGGTCTTGTTCACTTGGGGTTTGTTCTTAGTTCGCTTTGCCACTTTTCCCTTCTGGCTGCTACTTCATGTGTTGTCTCCTGGGGGGGGCGCTTGTTCCTAATCCTTATGGGCGTGCGGATATTGGACTTTGTCTTTCTCTGAGTCCGCGGGGTAGGCGCGCAGGCCCAGTTGTCAACTGGTCCCTTTCCGTCATACACTACATATCCCGTTCAAGTACTTGGCTGAATTTACCCCCTCCCACGCTCCCGAAGGGCTTGAATATAGCACTCTTAGATCTCATCTTATTCCGGCCACAGTGCAAGTTTGGCCAAGGCACACAGGGTAAACGGCCCCTCACTTTCGAAGGTGGACGACCTATTAACTCGTCTGCCCAAGTCTCGATAACTCGGTCAGAGTCCTTGAGCCTATCACGGTTCCAATTGACGGGCTGTACGCCTCTCGGTGGTGTGCGTGTAGTGGTCCATTTTTCTGGCCCCAACTGCGGCTCGATATAAAATTGCAGACTTGAATCCCACAATAGCGTTGACCGAAAGAAAAAAATTCTTCATCAGCACACATGTGCGGAAGCAAGCGACCCCATGCAAGGTTGCACCTCTGTGTTTACATAGAAAATCACCTTTCCACATACATCCATAACAATCCAACTTGACGAACTAATGGTCATCGGTGGGGGCGCTTTATCGCCTAGCAAGTTTCAACGGGAGGCATGCTGTGATGGGGAAGCCGTTAAAGAAGCCTAGCTACGTAAGATCGTGGCAGTTGCATTTTTTGCGTTTCCCAATTCCCCCTTTCCAACATATTATGGATTACGATTAAGTCGCAAGTAGTGATTTGGCAATGGCGTAGTCAGACAACCTGTCACCACTGGCAGAAGCCGATGGCGGTTTCGTATCATCTCCTGTTTGGCTTCTCCCTTCTCCATCTCCATCCACATCCGCTCCGCCTCCAAGCCCATCGCTATCATCATCAGCGCCGCGTCCTCCTCCTCCACTCTCACCTACTACTCCCATCTCAGGGAACAGTGCCAACACGACCGCTTCGAAAACCAACATGACTAGATGAGCATTACACTCCTTCGACCCACTTAATGGTTCTAGCATGTCTCTAATCGCTTCTTTATGCTTTCGTTGCGTCGTCCTCGTCGCCGGTGATGGTGGACCAAGTAGGTAAGGTCGTAGTGAACCTATCGCTCAAAAAATTGACCTCCCATGGGGACAGAGACATAACAACGTAAGCACGTACTCGGAATCATCTCGAGGATCTTATCCTCCAAAGCGTCCTTCATCAATAATTGTTGTTCAAGCGACGGATCCTCAGGTGAAGGACCAGGCCAACCTCCTTCGAGGGGGAAAAGAGTCTTTTTCGAGAGTTGAACGAGTTGAACGATTCGGGGTGGGGTGAGGAGATTGGTTTTAAGTGTGTAAAGGAGAAGTCTGACGTTGTGGGGAAGAGTCAGCAGAAATTAGATAATTCTTCTGGCGGGGAATCGGCAGCCAACCCCGCAAGGGGGCGGAAAGGAGCTTACTTGTTAAAGAAAGATTTAAAATAGATCGTAATGGCTTTGACAAAGATTAGCAAAGCAGTACTTGCGGTCCTTTCTCTCATCTTGAACACTTGGGCGATTAGCTCGACGATAGGTTGAACGATGTCGATATCGGTGTCGTTATTCCCAGTAGTAATAATCCCCCTGGATGGTGACGATGACGACGACGACGATTCCTCTTCCCATTCTACTGCCTTGCGGTCTGCTTCAAAATTCATATTACCCTTGTTCAACCTTCTGCCGCCGCCATTGTTGTCTTCCGTCGTTGAGGCTGAGGATGGTAACGTGTTGATGGTATATATCAAGGTAAATGTGGTTTGGAAGAAAGAAATGATGGTTAGACAGGTGGTTGAGATGGATTGGATGCAGGTGAGAAGGGAGATGAGGATGTTGTGTGGGAGGAGGATGGAGGATATGGATGTGGAGTTTGAGATTGATTCCGATTCGAGTGGCGGAGGGGGTGGCGGGGAGTGTGGCTAATGTAGCACGAAAAGCATCAATTAGGTGAGCGCGCGAATAGGCACCAAGGGGATATATGTTACTTACTTGTATTGGTAAAGGAACGCCTAAGAAGGACAAGGCAATAGAATGTAAGAACCAAGGCTGTGATAAAGTAGGCAAGACGGCTGATCCTAGGAGGGGTTTGACCAAGATTTCCCGAATGATGGACCTTTCGAGATCGCTTTGGTAGTCATCTGGGGGTAGAGTCGCTTTGAGAATGTGATCGACGATTTGACGAAGGTAGGTATCGTTGAAGGAACCGAACTCGTCTACTCCGAGATGAGGCTGTGTTGAGTGGAAGATATGAGCGAGGTCATTGGCACTTGTGCTGTTGCTCCGAGTCGTCGATCCTTGTAGAGGACTGGGCGCATAGTAACTCGTAGAAAGTTTGGAAAGAGCTGAACGATAATCTTTGTAATGCTGTATGAGTAAAATGGGTAAAGTATGAAAGAAGAGATTTGGAAGGTTTGCGACGTCGAGGAGACGTTGTTCGAGGGCTTGTAAGATGTGGGTGATGGTGAGGTTTATTTCAGGTAAGAAAGATTTGTCTCTTGGTGAGATGTAAGTGTGCCACCATAAAGAGGAGATGTATGCGCGTAAAGAGAGAGCGATGAGGTCGTAGAGTTCGTTGTTGAGTTGTGAAATGACCTCTTGGTAATTGGATGGGTTCGAGAGGAGGATAGGGGGAAGAGGAATAGATGGATTGGAAGGTTGGAGAAGACGCTGTGCGAGGGGTATATTGGATTTGTTAGTGTTAGAAGCAGTTGCGGTGCTGTGGATGGAATGATGAGAGGAGTGGGCGACGGCATGTGAAAGGCCCTGCATGGTGTTGAACCCGGATTGCCAACAGGAGAGGTCGTGTTCTGTTTTCTTGTATTTTACATTGTAATACGTCAAAGGTCGTCAGGAGAGTTGAATTAGGTCCTGTTGACTCGGCAAAGAGCCGCTAAGTGGGGGGCTGTGCCCTAACTCGGATATGGAAGGGGAAATGACTTGACAGGATGGGCAATTCCCGAATGGAATGACGTAAATAGACGGGTCAGGTGCCAAAAATAGTAAATTTGAGGGTAACAACCAATCACCGTTTTTCGCGATAATACTCATTTCCCTAAATGGAAACGCTTGGCTCCAACAAAATAAAATTGGGAAATATCGGAATGGTGATTTATTTGCTCATTGACCCTTCCGTCAATGATACGAGTTGCGTCAAAGTCCAACCTCAACCTCAACCAACCACCTCCTCATCGCATCTCTCGACGTTCCGTCGTTACACTTCTCTCTGCATATACTCACGTAAGCATTCCCACGTGTTCACTGTTATCTTTATCCAATCTCCATTAATGTGGGCGCCTCCAAATTGATATGTAATAGGTTGCTTGTCCAACCCCCCTCACTTCTCCCAACGTTCATTTGGCTGATCATCAGCTTTTTTTTTGTTTTTTCCTTTTTTCCACTTAATATTCCCTCTTTCCATTTTATCTCTTCCTAGCTCGCTTCCGTTCCTCTCTTCTGTCCTCCCCACCATCAACCACGTCCCAACCCCCTAATGTCTACCACGCGTTCACCGAGGACGACAACGAGAAACAGCGCTCCGGCTCCCGGCTCCTCATCGCCTCGAACGCAGCAGTTTCCACCTGCATCTTCCTCCGGTCATGCCAGATCTTCTCATCACCCGATATCATCAATATCCCAAGCTTCATCATCCCGCCCTCCGACGACGACGACGGCGACGACTACGCAACCCATCTCATCTTCCACTGTTTCTTATCCTAGCAAAACACAAGAGGGTGGCGGCGGTAGAGGAAGTAGAAGTAGGCGAATATCGACCACCTCGCAGACCCGGACTCCAGCTCCAACCGTCTCAATTCCCAGCGGTGGTGGGAGACATAGCAGTAAAACTCCGATCATCGCTGCAGTCGCTGTCGTTTCCTCTCTCGTCTTCGTAGCAATACTTTGGCGCATCATTTCTGTTTGGCTTTCACGTCGAGGTCCTCCTCGACGGAGAAAGACACAGTGGAGTATATTCCGGAGAAAAGGCGATACGGGTGCTGGTACTGCTACGACGACTGGTACGACTTCTAATGACGGCGACGAAGACTCACCTGGTCTCCCTTCTATGAGAGATCTCTTTGTTGGCGCGCCTGGTGGGCGTCTGTCGTCTAGTCCGAGTGCAAGTCGAACGAGTTACGTGGATGAGAGACATTATCCTAGTGCTTCATTGCCAACTCCTATACCAGCATCACTTCAACCACTACCGCATCAAGTATCCCGCCATTCGAGAATGTACTCCAACAGTTCCTTAAACGCCGTGGTTGGTGTTGGTGGGGCAAATCCATTCGAACCGCCGGAGATGTTGGAGAAACGGGACTATTCAACGCATTACTTTCCTTCGCCTCTGTTTGGAAGACAGAGCGCTACCGGTGGTGGTGGTGGAGAGCGAGGATTTATTGCAACACCGCCGTCCCCAAACGCTCCCACTGCTGATGGTTCCCCAGCATCATCTTCACCTAGTCCATACTACGATGAAAAGAGCCCTCATACCGTCACAGCTACTCCATTGCTGCCTCCAATGCCTTTCGCTGCCAATTCAGGCAGTAACAGTAGCGCCGGCAATAGTTCGACGTCTGTTCTTCACGAAAATCCCGCCTTCAGCTCTGGCATTCCCATTCCTGGCACCCAAGTCGGACCTGTTCCTTACATCGTTCCCACTCCTGATCATCCACTAGTGATAGCAAGCGCGGTAGGGGTAGCGCCCGGTGGCAGTTCGATAGAGTTATCACGAGATGGAGGAAGACTTCGCGGACAAGCTTCGCTGAATTCTTTACCCCCTTTACCATCTTCTCATTCGCCAACGCCCACGACGTCCTCAGCATCAGTTCCAACTCCTCCCCCTGCTCCTCTTCCTCCGTCATCATCACTACTATCACCGTCATCACCTGTATCCGACACTACAACATTCACACTCACACCCCAAAACTTTCACAGCGACGATCACAGCAATAATAACGATGCCGGCAACAACAACAACAATAACGACCGTTTTTCCATTGATGAAGAGGCTGCTGTGTCAGAATTCGCTCGTCAACTTTATGAACGAAGAGATCTTCCGTCGTCATCTCCTCAGCAATATCAAACGCTACTGTACCAAAGCCACCAACAACATCATCGACGGCATTCTCTTTCGCGAACTCGGACGGCAGTACACCCTCAACCTTCTTCAGCCGCAGCATCTACACACGTGCCGCCTGGACCAGCGCCGGCGCCAACGACGCCGATAGCTGAAGCCGCTAGTACTAGTGCTAGACCAGCGTCTCTTCGGCGTAAAGCTTCTTCCACATCCGTCAATCCATCTTCCTCGACGACGTCCCCTCCGGCTAACATCACTCCCATCAACACTCAGCCGACCTATCCCGATACGAATGCGAGTGCGAACCTGTATTCGAACAGCGGGCCGGGTGCGGATATGAACGTGGGCGTGGGCGTGGGCGTGAACGTGAATGCGAACGGAAGTCCACGGAGACGGGAGGCTAGTGCGACTGTGGGATCGCGGCGCGAGAGTCCTCGGTTGAATGGGTATTCTACTCGCTCCTCTGTGCATGGGGGAACACCGAGCGGAAGCGGTGGAAGTAGCGGCGGCGGTGGAGGAGGTAGCGCCCCTAGTCGAGTTCCTAGTACGACTTGGAGGGGTGCACCGCATTTGCCGCATATCAGACCTCAGGTTGAAATTGTTCTGCCTAGACCTTTGGCTGGTGGCTCGAATGGGATTGGGCAGGCGGTGCAACAGCAAGGAGTAGGAGGACAGGGTCAAGGACAGCAATATGGGAGTTGGGGTGTGAGCGTGTCGGGTCGTCGAACGTCTATGCATGGGACTGGTGTTGGGATTGGTACTGGGTATAACGTGAGTGGTGTTGGTGGTAGTGTTGAGGGTGAAGGTGATGTGGCAGGTAGTGGTGGTAATCTTGGTGATCGTGCGTCGCCAGTTCCGGTTCCCTCACCTCGTCGTCGTGCCCGAATGGGGTCAGTAAAAGAGGGATCGCCAAGTCCTCTTGTTCAACAGCGGCAAAGTCCTACTAGACCTTCGTTCCCTCCTGCCAGTCCCTCTTACCATCATCAAGTTCAAGTCCAACATCCTCAACCGCAATATTATCATCAACAACAATACCACCACCAGCAAGTGCCCGTAAGTGGTGGTTATGCTCCCGAGGCACAACAACAACAGACTGTTCAAGGTGGTCCCTATCCCGATCCTGATCACAATAATTTTGGTCCAACTGTACGACAAAGTGGGTGGGGTGTACCTGAATCTGGATTTGGTATTCCTCCACCTCCGCCGCTTACTGACAGACTCGGAGCCGGCGACGTTGAAGAACGGGAATGGAGGCATGATTCTTTACAATTGCCTTATTTACAAGGGGGGAATGACAGTCAAGCAGAACAAGGGACTGGTGAAAGAGGTGGTGGTGGCGGTCATAG
Source organism: Cantharellus anzutake (assembly GCF_015039405.1). Lineage (NCBI taxonomy): Eukaryota > Fungi > Basidiomycota > Agaricomycetes > Cantharellales > Hydnaceae > Cantharellus > Cantharellus anzutake. The sequence continues at coordinate 12,082 of NW_024067340.1, read as the reverse complement.
ACGAACGGGGTCTAAGGGATCTACTCAGTCTCAATCGGGTTCGATTCGCTATTTGAATCTTGGAGGTCCGACTACGTCTCGTTCGACGAGTCCGCCAAGTCCACCGAGTCCTACCAGTCCGTGGTTCCCTGGGGCTGCACAACAGTATGGTCCAGGTGGGACTGCTGGCCATGCTGGTAGTGGCAGTGGAGGCTCGAGGAGGCGTAGTTTAGAGGTCGGTGGCAGTGGAGGGATCGCGGGGATTGTGAAGTTGGGAAGGAGAAGCTTGGATGAGAGTGGGGCGGGGACGGGGGAAGGGGAGAGGGGGAGTTGGGGTGATGAAAATGGTGGATGGAGGGGGTCGACCAGTACCGGTTAGTCTGGTTCTCACTTATTTTTTTCTTGTTCTTTGCTTGGGTTTCATGGACTCTGGGCGCTTTGGCGCTTGGCGTACGTTTGGCATTTTTCTACTCGGGTGGTTTTGGATAACTTTCCTTCCCGCCATTCCCCACTTCCTTTTCTTTCTTCATTACGAATGGGACTTGATGACTGACATTTTTGATTGATTCTATGACTCTCGATGACGCGCGCATTTCTCTGATCTGTGCAAACAACATGAACGGGGAACCAAAAAAAAAACGGGGGTTTTTCTCACACTCTTGTGTTTTACGTTATGACAACAAAGCGCCTTCGGCATGGCGAAGGAGTGCAGGAAGTACGACCCTTCTCGATTCAGGTCCGGTTGCTGACAGCACAGGAATGATGGGAGGCGGTGGAACAATAGGGACGGAATTGGAAGGATCGTCGGAAATGATGGCTATGCCCATTGAGGAGCCTGTCAGAATACCTGACGAGCGGCAAGAGCGCTAAACATTGGCGCGCTTGCGATCAGCGCTTGTGTCAAGCGCAAGCTTGCTGCCTAAAGGCCCTTACATATATGGCTCTTTGCCAAAACTTCGTTCGAACGTTCTTCTGTCTCTCTCTCATATTATCGTCCGTCGCCTCAGTCAAGCATTGTTGTCAACCTTTGCTGCTTGCATGATCTAGATCAACGGGGATTTACGTTTGTTTTTGCATCGCCTCCCTGGCAGAGCGGCGCGCGCGGTTTTTTGGCTTGGCTTGGCGTCGATCATTGGTAATTCCGTTCCTCTTTCTTTTCTGAATTGAACGCACAGGAATGTGATAAACGATCTCCGCAGCATCATTCACAAATGTACCTCCTCCCACGCTTCAAGTTGGCGATTGAACGCCTCGCGCTCGTTGTATTTGAACGATTCCGAATTCACTACATAGGGCTTCTGCACCCATATTCCGCTGCTGCTCTTTCCCCCCCCCCCTTCTCCCCCTCAACCTCGCGCTGTTGGGGTCCCTGTGTGCAATCCCCCCAAATGCATCACTTTCGTTCGGAGTCGAATTCTCCCCAACCGGTTTTAGAACGAATGCCGGTTATACATAAAAGGCCGGCCCATCGCGAGAATTTACAACTTTTTTTTTCTTTTTCTTTCCAACCACGCTCATTCTATTGGCTCTCAGGGATAGGGCTGAGATTGCGCACAAAGCCCATGGCCTGGATGATGGCTGTGGCTGTGCATTTTTTTATTGTGGCTGCAAATCAATCAAGTCAAATTTATTATGTAACACTGCATTAGGTAAGTTCGGCTTCTCCAGGTTGGAATGGATGCTTTATCTTCGTTTGCTTTTCCTCGTTAGGGACCTAATTGGCACGTTCCAAAAAGCCGTTTTTTGCTATAAAGAGACGAGTATTGTGGTACGGCTTACTTGACTGAACTGCTTGGGGTTGTGGTGATGTTGGTGGGCTTTCTTAGTACATTTTGCGCGCGGGTCGAAGACGGTGGCCCATCTGTCGATCATCTTTCTCGTCATTCCTTTCATTCCTAAGGTTGGCTGCTTTTTTTTTTTCTTTTTTTTGTCCGGACGCTTCGACTTCTCTCTTGCGAACTTCTTCGTATGTTTGTTGTTCTCTCTGATTGCCATCCATTGCGCGTGTGGATGTTGACTAATGTCTTCTTTTTTCATCAAAGCCGCAGCAGGCGCATGTGTATAATGAATGCATGCGTATTGAATAATACGATCTGTGTAGCTAGTGACTGGGACGCATTCCCCCTTTCTTTGGTGTACATGCACCTCGTGGCCAAGTTGCCCCCGTTGGCGCGATCTTGATCTCGAGATCCGGGGAATGAGCATCTTGCTAGCTATTGGATCTGTCACAAAAAAGCTTCGACCCTAGTTTCAAAGAGAACGCCGCGCAAGATTCCTTTCTTCCCGCCCCCCCCCCCTTCGTATTAATGTCACCTTGTTCCCTAGTGGAAACGTCAGGACTATAAGCATGCATGCTCCTCGAAACCGCGCATGCAACGTTCCGTATACATATATAATCGCGCCCCTGTTGAATTCCTTTCCTATCCAAGTAAACGTGCACTTTCTAAAAGCGTGTGTACGTGCGTGTGTGTGTGCACCCATTTCACGGTTAGCGGTCAGGGGGAAGCGACAGCCACAAAATTTGATTTTTTTTTACCGCTGATCCTTGTGTATACGTAACGCTTACCTTATCTCTTTTTGATCTTGTACTTTTTCTAAAGTGTACAAACAGCCATTGGGTGCAAAAATTCTTATCTTCTTTTCATGTTGAATCGTCCTTGTTCGAAGTTCCTCCCAATGGCAAATTAAGTGAGCTACCGGGGGGGGGGGTGGCTGCGCCACCCGAATCAGTCGGCGCTTTGAGCAGACAAACTAGCCTTTTGCCTCGACACTGATGGGCATGAAATGACTATTGAAACATCATCCTGACCGGCGCCACAGCGGGCTGACAACCGACGTTTCGAAGCGATGAGTTTGATCCTGGAACTGAGCAGATGGGGTGGGGGAATGCAATTAATTCGGAAAAACAGGGAGACCATGTTCTAGCTGTCTAGTGGGCATCGCAACCGAGGCTGAAAAGTTTTTTTATTTGATAGAGTTGTCACAGTTCATTTCAAAGTTTGGTGTGTTAGTCCAAATCCTGCGATTTTGGGATCTAAACCAATGGATCGAGGGCGTGAAAGGCCCCCGTCAGGAGTTCAGATGATGAGGACTTCAATAGTGTCTTCCATATTCCAGCTCTGTGGCCAGAACGTAATGAAGAATACTGAGATTAGATTCAAATAAATCAATTATGCAGATTGACTTACACCCATGAGTAATATCCTCTCTGCGTCTATCATGGGCGACAACTGCTCTCGAATTGTTTTACCACTCGTGACATGGCGGTACGGAAGTCCACTAACGACCCCATGCAGTACCGTTCGTTCGAGGTGACATACCATCCGACCCGAAATCCTGTGATCCTTCGAGATCCTCGATGGCTTACTGGAATGTGATGCCGAGAACTTCTCATCACCATCGCCTGGACGCCCACTCATGTCTGCGTTCCCGGTTCGTTTATCGGAAAAAGTTGGCATAGCCAACTCGCTCAAACCATCCCATGGACACGGCAATTCGCTCCTCTCAGCGAGGGATCCAGCGCTGACAGAATAAGGGTTAAAATCTAGCAACTGAAGACAGTAGCAAGAGGTTAGAAATTCGCCCCCCTTTGTTTCGATCCACGTTTGGTACTCGAGTGTGCGAAAGATATATCGGTTCATGAAAATGCAGCTCATCCACGGTCTCTCGGTTGAGATCTGCAATAAGCGCGCAGAACGGTATCCCCAGTCATCCCAAGAGACATGGACAGGAAGGGCGTGGGCACGGGAATCATCATCTGATGTCTCCTTACTCGTCCAAGCATCATGCTCGAACCGTTTGGTCATGCGATAGATATCGGAAAGAGCAACAAACATTTTGTAATCATCTGGGGAACACCCAGACTCGCCTAAAGTAAGTGTGACAACAGCCACTCTGAAATCGTCTTGTCTAGGACGGACGAATGGCCCATTAGTGGGCCAGGCTTGTTTCGGCGGATTGGGAGAATTCGGGGCTGGACCCGGTGAAATGGAGGACGGAGAGGATGCATTTGGAATGAATCCGTCTGTCTGTGGGGATAAGATCTCGTATTCTGGCGCTTCAAAAACGGGATTGGGTTCGCAACGCAACAGAGTGCGGCCATGATAAGTCGACGAGGATAACTGAGGCAATTGGAAGGTTGCGACATGCTGAGATGGAAGGCATGGTCTGGTTGGGAGTCCTTCGTAATAACAGGGTCTAAATGCATAAACTTCTAGTGAGGCAGCGGATCCTTCGCTCCGGGAAAAGATGAAATGTCGTGGTGATAAGAAAAGAAAAGAATCTATCCTAAGATCTAACAATTCCTACATATTAAGTGTTAGTGGACGAAACGAAGAATTCAAGCAATATATATATATATACATACACATTGGCATATCCCTGTTTTCCAGTTCCAAATCCAAAAGCCCCCATTCGCAACGTGAAGGTTCCGCATCATGACGCCAATAAAGTCACCGAATATGCTGACTTGATATGCACATGGGCCGTCAGGTATGGAGCGAGTGCTAAGCGTCTCGAACCGGGCCATCGGGTGTGGAGCATTATCAAACATTTTTCTCAGTCTGATAACCTCTATATCAGGTAGCCCAACAGGTCCAGGTTCCCAACAAACGTACACAACCAAGTTCTGCTCTGGGTCGATATTGAACTCTCGAAATTCAAAACCCAGATAAATCAGATATGCATTCATTTCGGCAGCACCTAAACCTGAAGAACGGGAGGAGTCTGAGACTCTCGGAAGGGGCTGAAGCCATAAACAATCAGGGTATTCCAAAATGGATGCGTGGTTCAAGCCACGCGCGAAGAATCCATGCTGTAATTCGTATACAGTTTCCACTGATCGGCCGATCGGGATGAAACACGGGGGAAAGCGCCATTTCAGATTTGCCCAACCAGCCTCACGCCTGCGCAGTCTGGCAAGTTTCACTGCAACAGTGAACGAACTAGAATCTGAGATATAGCGGAAGGTTCAGTAGTGGAGACAGTGGGTTATTATGCGAAAAAACCTTCGTCGTACCGGTAGCAGTAGGAGTGATAGTCGTAGTGCCAGCAAGGAGGCTGGTTTCACGTTCAATGTGATATTGAAGAATTAAAGACTCCTCGATAACACGTAGAAACAGTTTGGTTGTCTATAAGCGTTAGAGGGCACTCATATTAGTTCGATGGCTAGCATCCCTTGAGCCCTACACTTAGGGGAATGGAGTCGACCAAAATGATTTGCAACTACTTGCCTGTTTACACCTCATCAAATCAGCCAGAGAAAGGTATTGAAACACATTGACTAAAATCTCCACTGGGAAGGCCATAGGGGCGAGCCGCGGTTCATCATGGTAGCTACTAGTGAAGTGGGCCTGAACGGATATCAGGTCTGAAATGTCGTTCGACCACGTGTTGTCAAGGATTTACTAAAATATTTCAAACCCGAAGTGTTGTCTCAACGATGTCCATTCAGGTCACTACTGGCTACCATAATGAGCCGCGGCTCTCTACAGCCTTACCAGTGGAGATTTTAGCCAATATTTTTCAATACCTTCCATTACGCGATGTGATCAGGTGTAAACGGGTAAGTAGATTGTTTGGTCGACTCCATTCCCCTTCGGTCATCCTACGTGCAGAGTTCAAGAGATGTTAGCCATTGGACTAATATGAATCCATGTTAACGCTTATAGACGACCAAACTGTTTCTACAAGTTATCGAGGAGTCGTTAGTTCTCCAATACCACATTGAACGTGAAATCAGCCTCCTTGCTGGCACTACCAGTATTACTCCTGCTAGCACCAGTGCGGTAAAGTTTTTGCGGACACCCCTATCGATCCTTCATTTGATGCAAATCTCAGACTCGAGTTCCTGTTGCAGAGAAACTTGCCAGACTTCGCAGGCGTGAAGCCGGTTGGGCAAATCTGAAATGGCACTCTCAAACATCCAGCCAATCAGGCCCTTGGCCAGCTGTATACAAATTACGGCATGGATTCCTCGCGTGCGGCCAGGGCAGGTACTTCGCTAATTGTTTATGGCTTCAGCCTCTCCCGAGAGTCTCAGACCGACCTTCTGGTTCATGGGGTCGTGAGCCACCATCTGCATTCGATTCCACCAGTCCTGGCCGTTCTGAAGAATTCACAGATGGTGATACCGAAATAGATCCACCTCAACTGCCTATTCTGATTCATCTCGGTTTTGAATTTCGAGTGTTCGATATCGACCCAGAGCAGAATTTGGCTGTGTACATTTGTAGGGGCCCTGAATGTGGTATTATCAGACTAAGACAAATGTTCGATAATGCCCCGCACCCGATGGCCCGGTTCGAGACCCTTAACACTCCCTTCCAACCTAATGACACAGGTTCATATCAAGTCAGCATATTCGGTGACTTTATCGGCGTCATGGAGTGCTCCTTCACTCCGGATGGGGGCTTTTGTATTTGGAACTGGAAGACAGGGATATGCCAGTGTGTATGTGTATTTTTGCTTGAATCCTTCGCTCCCAGTTCCAAGTTACACTAATTCTTACAAACGCAGGAACTGTTAAATGTCGGGATGGAGTCTTTTCTTTTCTTATCACCACAGCATTTCATCTTTTCCAGATGCGAAAGGTCCACCACCTCGCTGGAAGTTTATGCATTTAGACCCTGTTTCTACGAAGGACTCCCTACCAAACCTTGCCTTCCATCTCAGCATGTGGCGACTTTTCAATTGCCTCAGTTGTTCTGGGGAGCTGATGGTGCTTCGTTGCACTGCGAGCCTAATCCTATCTTCGAAGCTCCAGAATACGAAATCATATCCACGGAAGAAACACAGACAGATAGTTCCGTTCCAAATGCATCCTTCCCACCTATTTCACCAGGTCCAGCCACTCATTCCTCCAATCCACCGAAACAAGCCTGGCCCACCAATGGGCCATTTGTCCGTCCTAGACAGGATGATTTCAGAGTGGCCATTGTCACGCTTAGAGCAGGGCCTTGGTACTCACCACATTGTTACAAGATATTCATTGCTCTTTCCGATATCTATCGCATGACCAAACGTTTCGAGCATGATGCTCGGACAAGTAAGCGGGCCGCCGATAATTTTCGTGCCGCCGCTGTCCCCACGCTTCCTGTCCATGTCTCATGGAATGACTGGGGGTGCCGTTCTGCGCGCCTGATGAAGATCCTCGAACTTGAGCAACCATGGGCATGCTACTTCATGAACCGATATATCTTTACCACGCTCGAGCACGAACCAGAGCGTTGCGTCCGTCTCCACTTGCTAGATTTTAACCCTTATTCTGTCGGCGCTGGATCACTTACCAGAAGGAGCGAATATGTGGGTGGGTTGGCTGATGAAGATCTGTCCGATAAAAGTACTGGGAGTGCAGACATGAATGGCTGTCCAGGCAGCGGCGATAAGAAGCTCTTGGCATCACACTCCAGTAAGCCATCAAGGGTCTCGAAGGATCACAGGATTTCAGGCCGGATGGTATCTCACCTCAAACGAACCGTACTATCAAATGACTGCGACTTTTACCTTAGAGTCGTTAGTGGACTTCCGTATCGCCATGTCATGAGTGACGAAACATTCCAAGACTGCCCGTTGCCCATGATAGATGCAGAGAGGATATTAATCGCGGATGTGAGTCAGTTTATTTGAGGGTCTAATACCTGTATTCTTGATTACGTTCTGGCCACAGGACACGAAAAATACTATCCAAATTCTCATCATCTAAAGTCCTTTCATGTCCTCAATCCTTGTTAGACGAATACACACCAAATCACTGGATTGGAACATGGCATTTTTTATATCCAGTGAAAAAAATCACGACTAACGTTGTCGAATGCAAGGCTTCTCATCCTTGGTTGGCCTGCCCCAATAGACTGCCAGATCATATTTGCCTCGCCTTTCCCATCGATTCTGGTAGCTATACCACCCTGCAGACTGGCGGCTCACCTGATCTCCCCGCTTTGTCGCTCATTTGCCTTCGTGCCACTCTGCGAATACAGGATGTCGAACGCTGTGGTATATTACCTAACCTATAGACGACGTATCACAGAACTTCAACCGCAACAAAAACAACCGTTATGCACTACCTCACGACCCTTTGTTACCTGTGCGAGAGGCAAGACACGAGTTCACTTAATGTTTGGGCACTGCAGTCCTGAATTGTAAGTGCAACCAAGATGAAATTATCATATGCGAAAGATACGGAGCACGGTCTCAGCGAAACCAGCAAAAAAATCTGCTTATCAGGAAAATGTCATTGAATTCGGCTGTTGGCGTCATGTCAAAGTGATGGCCCAATAAATGTCATAGAAGATAGTGCAGAAGAACCAAGAACCTGATCAAAGACGCAAAAAGGAAGGATAGTGGTATTAGAGCTAGATGCAACGGTCGATCATACGCTATTCGCGGAACTGAAGCTCAAGGTTTGAGGTTTGAAGAAGCTGGGTTCTAGCATCCTTGCCCCATCTGTGTGCCGGCAAGCAAGGAGGTTGATTTCACGTGCATGCAATGTGATATTGAAGAATTGACGACTCGGCTCCTGAGCTCGATAACACAATGACTACATGTAGGGTGACCAAAGTCAACCAAACGATCTGCAACTACTTGCTTGTTTGTACCAGATCGGCTAGCGAAAGGCATTCCCACTAGGACTAGTCTCATTCGATGTGAATCTGTCCATATGCATCATCTCCTGGACATTTGACAATTACCTAATCCTAGTCGGACAACTACATATACACTCGAAGTTGGCCGAAATCATTATCTCATTGTCTCAAAGCTGAGGATGTCCATTCAGGCCGCCCATTCCACTGGCTACCATGATGAACCCCTGCTCGCTTCTACAGCCTTACCAGTGGAGATTTTAGGCGATATTTTTCAATACCTTCCACTGCGCGATCTGATCAGGTGTAAACAGGCAAGTGGTTGACTCCATTCCCCTTCGGTCACCCTACGTGTAGAGCTCAAGAGATGTTATCCATTGGACTAATATGAACGCTTATAGGCAGCAAAACTATTTCTACATGTTATCGAGGAGTCGTTGGTTCTCCAATACCACATTGAACGTGAAATCAGCCTCCTTGCTGGCACTACCAGTACCACTCCTACTGCAATTAGCACGGAACTTGCCAGACTTCGCAGGCGCGAGGCCGGTTGGGCGAATCTGAAATGGCACTCTCAAACATATATCATCCCCAGCCAACCAGGTGCTTTGCAGGCTGCATACGGGTTGCAGCATGGATTCCTCGCGTGTGGCCGGGGCGGGTCACAAAGTTTGCGGTTCGACAATTGTTTATGGCTCCAGCCTCTTCCGAGAGTCTCAGACCGACCTTCAGGTTCAGGGGGTCGTGAGCCACCATCTGCATTCGAGTCCACCAGTCCTGGCCGTCCTGAAGAATTTACAGATGGTGATGCCGAAATAGATCCACCTCAACCGCCTATTCTGATTCATCTCGGTTTTGGATTTCGAGTGTTCGATATCGACCCAGAGCAGAATTTGGCTGTGTACATTTGTAGGGGCCCTGAATGTGGTATTATCAGACTAAGACAAATGTTCGATAATTCCCCGCACCCGATGGCCCGGTTCGAGACCCTTAACACTCCCTTCCAACCCAATGACACAGGTTCATATCAAGTCAGCATATTTGGTGACTTTATCGGCGTCATGGAGTGCTGTCTCACTCCGGATGGGGGCTTTTGGATCTGGAACTGGAAGACAGGGATATGCCAGTGTGTATGTGTATTTTTGCTTGAATTCTTCGCTTTGCACAGCGGATGCAGTTCCAAGTTACACTAATTCTTACAAACGCAGGAATTGTCAGATGTCGGGATGAAATCTTTTCTTTTCTTATCACCACGGCATTTCATCTTCTCCAGATGCGAAGGGTCCACCGCCTCGCTGGAAGTTTATGCATTTAGACCCTGCTTCTACGAAGGACTCCCTACCAAACCTTGCCTTCCATCTCAACATGTCGCGACCTTTCAATTGCCCCAGTCGTCCTCGAAAATTTATGACCTTCCGTTGTGCTGCGAGCCTAATCCCATCTTCGAAGCGCCAGAATACGAAATCTTATCCACAAAAGAAATACAGACGGACAAATCCGTTCCCAATGCATTCTTTCCACCTATTTCATCAGTTCCAGCCACGAATTCTCCCAACCCACCGAAACAAGCCTGGCCCACCAACGGGCCACCCGTCCGTCCTGCTATTGTCTCGCTTCGTCTAGGGTATTCGCTCGTGCCGTTTGATGACAAGATATTCGTTGCTCTTTCCGATATTTATCGCATGACCAAACGTTTCGAGCGTGATGTTCGGACAAGTAGGGAGACATCGATAATTCTTGTGCCGCCGCTGCCCACATGCTTCCTGTCCATGTCTCATGGGATGACTGGGGATGCCGTTCTGCGCGCCTAGTGCAGATCTCCGCTAGCTCATGCCATATCTTCATGAATCGATTTATGTTTAGCGTACGCGGGTACCGACCAGAGTGTCGGGAGTCTTGCTTCCATCTTCACTTGCTAGATTTTAACCCTTATTCTGTCGGCGCTGGATCACTTGCTGAAAGGAGCGAATATGACTTGGGCAAGTTGGCTGATGAGAATATGTCCGATAAAAGTACCGGGAGCGCAGACATGAATGCTCTCAATGCAGTGGCGACAAGAAGCTCTCGGCCTCGCACTCCAGTAAGCCATCAAGGGTCTCCAAGGATCATAGGATTTCAGGCCGGATGGTGTCTCACCCCGAACGAACGGTACCACTACATGGACGCCTCTTTGCCATAGGGTCGTTAGTGGACTCCCGTATCGCTATGTCATGAGTGACGAAACATTCCAAGGCTGGCCGTCGCTCATGATAGACGCAGAGAGGATATTAATCGTGAATGTGAGTCGTTCTAATTGGTTTATTTGTTTGAGGGTCTAATCCCTGTATTCTTGATTACTTTCTGGAGCCGATGAATACTATTGAGGTCCTCATCATCCAAACTCCTTTCATGTCCTCAATCCTTGTCATTGGTTAAACAAACACACCCCAAATCACTAAATTGGAACATGCCAATTTTTATATCTAGTGAAAAGAATCATGACTAATTTTGTCGAATGCAAGGCTTCTCAGCCCCGGTTGTGATTCCCGCCTACCCCAATAGACTGCCAAATCATATTGGCCTCGCCTTTCCCACTAATTGCATACCCTCGCACCGTCTGCCCAGTTCCAGAATTAAATTGACCATTGCGGAATGTCAACTGTCAGCTAATTGTGAACCGGTCAGGGTCATTCCATGTGAGTTGGTGCCGAGGCAAAATAGCCTGTCTGTTCGGAGCGCCCATTGATTCAGGTAGCTGTACCACCTTGCACCCTGACACCTGATCTCTTCGCTTTGTCGCTCATTTGCCTTCGTGCCACCTCTCAGCGAATATAGGATGCTGAACGCTGCGGTATATCGATTAACCTATAGACGGAGTTTGATAGCTAGCCCACAGCTGAATTTTTTGCTGGTTTGCTGAGACAGCGCGCTGTATTTTTCGCACACGATAATTCCGTCTTGGTTGCACTTACAATTCAGGACTGCAGTGGACTCGTGTCTTGCCTCTCGCACAGGTAACAAAGGGATGTGAGGTTGTGCATAACGATGCTGTCGAAGTTCTATCAGGAAAACGTCATTGAATTCGGCTATTGGCGTCATGTCGAAGTTGTTTCAGCGATGGCAAAAGTCGACAAATGCCATAGAGGGTAGTGTAGAAGGATCAAGGACGGGTACAATAGGGAATCAGAGACACAGACGGTCATACGCTATTCACGGAACTGAAGCTCGAGGTTTGAGGCTGTATAATACAAGCAGGGCGAGCTCTAGCATCCTTACTCCATCAAGTCATCAACTGGGGTCACTTGATGCTCGCTTCGACAATTCATCCTAGCCCCCCGGCGCCAGTCGTCATCACAACTTTCCGTGTATGTACGGTGTCCTCGGATATTTTACTTTCCTGGCGGCGGCATCGTCCACGAACCAATGCAACGTCCCGGGATGTGCGGGTCTCACACGGCTGCTGGGCAGTCCTACCTCAGGCTGATCCAAAACCGTAGCGAGCACATCTTGTTTCGATTCTCCTGCAGCGACAAAGACCACTCTAG
>NW_024066989.1:600000-762866 GCF_015039405.1 Cantharellus anzutake | reverse complement strand
TTGACAGGTTACCACTCCTTACACACTCTCTCTCAATTCTTGGACACTGCAAGCGGACTAGAGATCTAACCCCCTAAATGCGAGCAAATTCATGGGGAGGAAGTCTGGGATTATCCTAAGCTCGTCCTAGGTTTGGTCCGGGTCCTAACAAAACAAAAACAATCACAAAACTCGCTGAGAATTACGTACCCCTGGTCCGTCTTGGACAATCATCAGGGATTTCCTTGTAATACTCAAAGAGTCAAGCTTAGAATTTCTCTCTTTTTCTTGGATCTCTCAGCGCTACAGTCTCTTGTAGTCAAAAAGGGAGGTCTCCTTTCCATTCCTATGTGTACAAGCTTTTAAACACATGGAACGGCAATAATGTGGAAAAACAAATGAAAGGAAAAATATAAAACAAAGGATTGTTGTTACGGGCACCATGTGGACCGTTAAGTATGGCTGATAAGTCCAACGGCCGACGTAGAAGTTCAATAAAAAGAAACAGCGGGCCATATCCACTAATAATTGCCATTCTCCACCAATTTCCACCATCACACTACACTCATCCATCTCTTCCTACCCGTAGCATCCTTTCCTGACCTCTCCATTTGATTCCCTGGGTTCGCAGCTTTCTCTTGATACTAAATTTGTCCCAAATGGTTGAGATTTGACCGAGTGGTGGGCGTGAGAATCGTAAAATTGGCCCGTGCACAGGGTTAGATGTCCCGAAAAGTGTTTGCGAGAGTCCCTGTGTCAATTGGATCTTCATACGCATCCTTTGTGATTTTTCTGAGTTTTTATGAGCACTCTGGAGTGCATTTTGGCTGTTTGTTTGCTTCGGTATGGCTTGTGATTTCCATATTGGGCTGAAAACCAGTTTCGTGATCTCCCGAAGTACGGATCTCGGCTCCGCCGCATGGGACTTTCGACACTGCCACCCTCACGTGCCTTTCGACATCATGCGGAACCTCGTGGTAAGATGAGAAATCGTCACCACCATTGTTCCACAACGGCTGGGTCGATCTGGACGAAATTCGGGGAATCCATAGTTATGATTTTTCTCTATTTTCTGAGCCCTTGATCGTCTTCTGGCGGCCAGTAGCGCCAAGCATAGTTTTTGGGCTGAACCAATTCAGTACCAGTGCATTATGCGCAATTGTACCCTGTATTAAATGAAATAAAATGTTCTTATGCACCATTGGCATTGGTAGGTAATCATCACATATGGGAAATCCTTAAGGAATGTAAAACCGCAAAAATACTGGTGGTGTAGGGTATAGTAGGTTATCCCGCCTACAACACACTTACTCTGCCTGATGTCCCTGAGGTCAACTGCAATGGCAGTCCACCTGAAATGCAAGTGACTGTGTTGCTGCCTCCACAGGATTTTTTGTCTGGTCCAGAAACTTGCATGGAGTTGGAGACATGTAGCCAAGAATCCTATTTTCTCTCATATGTGAAGTATCTGGCCAGTGTTATGGTTAGCATAACACTGATGGACTTAACGGACTCACATGTCAGACTTGTTCAAAGCTGATACACTTTGCATTCAGCCTAGTCCAAACTGTAACTCTCGATGTATATATAGACTGTTGATCAGCTAAGGTTACCCTCAGCTGATCAACACAGGTTACTCGCCTCAATGTCTAGCCCTTGTCTCTCTTGTCTTGTTCCCTCATGATCTGAGCCCTTGCTTCCAACCTTGTCCACATCTCTTGCACCTTAGCCCCGTGAGGCCTGTAACAGTTTGATCAGCTCTAACCATAATGGCAACGATGGCATGTCATTCTCAGACTCCCCGATGGGTTCCACCCCTGGTCCTGCTGAGGGCTCCACCACATTCAATCCAGATGCCCTGATGAATCTCTTGCAGCAGCAGATGGTCCAACACCAGGACCTGATGGCTGTGATCCAGGCCCAACAGTACACAATCCAGGCCCAGCAACAAGATCAGCAAATGTTGATGGAGACCTTTCAAATCCATTTGCAGAATACCGCCACTGTGCCTGCCCCAGTAACAGCTCATGTTCCAGTTGTCTCAGCCATGCCTACTCCCACAGCTAAGTTTCCAGATCCTACTGCGTTCACTGGCAAGCCATCGGGTGTTCAAGCTTATATCGCCAAGATTGAATCATGTTTCACCCTCTTCCCAAATCAGTTTAATAACGAGTTCGCGAAATCGATGTTCTTTGGTGCCTGGCTCAAGAATGAGACCGCTTCAAAATGGTTCATGGGTGTCACCCGCTCTGACCCTGCACTCTTGCAGTCTTATGCTAACCTCAAATTGTTGTTTGAGAACCACTTTGGAGATGTCGACTATGTTGAGACAGCACACCAAAAACTCCGCAATCTCAGACAGACAGACATTGGGAAGGCAGCTGATTATGTGGCTGAGTTCAAGCATATTCTAGTTGATTGTCAGCACTCCGATTATGACACCAGGTCGATCTATTTCAATGGATTGAATACTTTGATCCAAAGTTATTTGGTGGTGGACACTCCTAACACACTGGATGCACTGGTGGCTAAGTCTATTGAAGTCGACATGCGATTATCTAAGATGATTGCCAGGAAGAAGGGGGCTCCGAATATGGTTGACCTGAACCTCTTGGACCATGTCACTGCCAATACCATGGAATCCAGTGGGATCGGTCCAGTTCCAATGGAGGTGGATGCACTTAGGACCCGGGCCTGGATGCCACCGAGTTCTCCCACGAAAGTCAGCCAGGGAACGCCTCGTGCCCGACTCATGCAGGATGAGAAAGAGTGCCGTCACCGAGAAAATCTGTGTCTATACTGCAGTCTGCCTAACCACATGGCCGTGAATTGCCTCAAGAAATCTTCTAATGTCAGCCCAAACAAGAGGGGTCCCTCCACCACAGCAGCTCCTATGACAACCGAGACTGAAACCTTGGATGTGGGAAAAGTCGAGCCTCTGATGTAGGTAGCCATACATCGGAGGTAAATATATGGGACAGCCCAGTTCCTAGTCGAGCATCAGATAGTTCAGAAGCACCTAGGGGATTGGAATTCAGTTGTGGACTGTTGGTAGTGAAGTATTTGATATGTAAAGCTACTGCATGAGTACTGAATAGAAACTCGTTTCTTGCACGTACTATGATCGACAGCGGATCACAATCCTCTCTAGTGTCCAAAGAATTTGTCTTGAAACATCAACTAAACCGGGTCCCGCTTAGGCCTTCAATTCTGATTTGAGGTCTAGATGGAAGTCCCTTATCCAAAGGCTCAGTTTCTCATGCCGTCATCCTCAATGTGAAAATTGGGGACCATTCTGAATTCAAGACTTTTGGCATTGTCAAGATGCCTTGGGATCTGTTGCTAGATGTCGACTGGCTCCAGAAACATAACCCAAAGATAAATTGGTGTGTGGGTTCCTGTTAGACACTGGTCCAGGGTCGGCACCGAAGGTCACCGTTGCGGGCCACTGTAGGCCGCGATGGCCGTGATGCTGCAAACAAGGCCCAAGGGTAGGGCATTTGGCCTCAGCAACTCTAAAGGAGCGCTGTGCCCCCTAGCTGTCTCTTGGCCCTCATTTCAGACTTACTGGGGTTGCCTTGCTGGGGTCAGGACTTGAGAGGTCATGGTCAAATCGATATTAGAGCTAAAGTACTATAATGTAGTATACAGGATATATATAGGGGGAAAGAATGAATGGGAGCGGACCCGGGCCGAAGGCCGAAGGGTCCGGAAGCAAACATGAATAAGGAGCGGGGTTGGCCGCACAGCGGCCAGCAATGACCGAGGGTCAAAACAAACAATAACAGATAAATAAAGGAAGGAACGTGGGCCACAATAGTGGCGATGGTATCATAGCGGCACTGGACTCGGAGTTGGGCCGGAGTCGGGTGCGGAATGGTTGTTATGGGAATGGACCTAGAATCTTATGGTCCGTGACTATAGACAATCAAACCTTAGCCCCTTCAACTTTATTTCTTTGTCAAACCCCATGCCAAGCTTTCCCACTGGGTTTTGGTGCTGGCTGGGGGATTTGTTGAGTTTCAAGGGACTTCCTTTGACCATTATGATTTTTATATTAGATAGTTAGAAGTCATATGATGTATAAGGCAGATGCCGGAACTGTTCTCATTATCGAATACATAACCCACGTGTCACCACTGTAAACTCAACCTGTAACCCTGGAACCATGTCCACCTCCCTATTCCTCCTTTCCATGACAAAACCGCAGCGAGGAGGGCATTCCCACGCCCAACCTCCTGCTGCCCACTCCCACCAGTCCACCGGGTGGTTGAGTGGTTACTCCCATCCAACCAGAAGTTCCCTATCAGGAACTGTAGCCTATCCCACCTCCTCAGGAGAAGGATACGGTCCAGGCAGCTCCAGGATGCCTGGCCACACACCCACGGGTCCCACTTCCCACGGTCACCCACTACCGTGCACTGGTCCACCAGCCCGCTTTCCCCAACAACTCCCGCTACCGGTACGCTCCCATGAGCGCCAAGTCACCAATAGCCACCAACTGGGTGACTCCCTTTGGGAGTCCCAGTATCCCTCACTACCGGTATGCTCCATTGAGCGCCAAGTCGCCGCTAGCCAAACACTCCCAGCACACCCGCTACCGGCACGCTCCCAGGAGCGCCAAGTCCCTGTTAGCAGACAGCCAGGTGGCTCCCTCAAGGAGCCCACATCATACTCGCTACCGGTACGCTCCCAGGAGCGCCAAGTTACCGTTGGCCGACACACAGGTTGTACTTCTGTACACTCATCCTATTCCGCTCTCCCTCCGATGGCTACGCAGCCACCTCCATTAGTGAGCCGAACAGCTCAGGTTGGGTTCCCCGGAACCCATTCCTGTAACAGAGGTCACGACGGTCTGAAGTTGGGCGAGCATTTCGGATGGGAGATCCTACATCGCCAGTATTTTTGCGGTTTTACATTCCTTAAGGATTTCCCATATGCGATGATCACCTACCAATGCCAATGGTGCATAAAAACATTTTATTTCATTTTATTACGGAGTACAATTGCACATAATGCACTGGTACTAAATTGGTCCAGCCCAAAAACTACGCTTGGCGCTATTGGGCGCCAAGAGATGATCAAGGGCTCAGAAAATAGAGAAAAATCATAAATATGGATTCCCTGAATTCCATCCCAATCGACCCAGCCATTGTGGAACAATGGTAGTGACGATTTCTCATCTTACCGTGAGGTTCCGCACAATGTCAAAAGGCATGTGAGGGTGGTGGTGTCGAAAGTCCCGTGCGGTGGAGCCAAGATCCGTACTTTGGGAGATTGCGAAACTGGTTTTTGGCCCAAAATGGAAATCACAAGCTGTACCGAAGTAAACAAACAACCAAAATGCACTCTGGAGTGCTCAGAAAAATCACAAAGGATGTGTATGAAGATCCAATTGACACAGGGACTCTCACAGACACTTTCCGGGACATCTAAACCTGCGCACGGGCCTAATTTCACGATTCTCATGCCCCAGATCGTTCAGCAATTCCGCAGATCATTGCAACCATCAGATACATTTTGCACAAAATAAGTCACATTGGGAAGGGGGATGGGCACTGAATGAACATTGGGGGCGAGAAGCAAGTTGATAACTAGAGCAGTTGCCATCGGATCCAGTCGAACGCAGGTGCAAGCACACCAAATACAGGTCGAGTATGAGCTTTATACTCTGGACTGGGGCACATTCCCATGTTCAGCGCTTTATCAGCCGTGCAAGGTCCTTGTTCTTGGAAATTAATGAACGTGTGCATTTCCATTCACTACATTTGGTTCAGTAGGTGCTAACACAGCCTCCAAATTGCAGTGCAGTCCTGTCGGCGTCTGACACATCCTTCATATCGACTTCATCAAGAAGTCGCGGGCCATCGACAAAAAGAACGGACAGAGAACAACGCCGAACGGGGGAACAGGAAACAGGAGTACCCAACCAGTAACCCCCCGTAGGGAGAGAGGAGTGACATAGACATCACTACACCCCCACGCATATCCAGATAAGACTTAAACCCAGACATCACAACCCAGAGGACCCCGTCACCCCGACCACACCAACCAGACAACCCTACCTTGTATTGACGAGCCCCTCATGTACATTCAAATGTAATTATTAGTCGGGCCAGCCGCACTGCCACGTACAAACGCGGGGTAACAAAATAGAGTACAACAACAACAACAACATCCTTCATATCATGTTTTTATCCACCGACTTTCAGAACCCCGGCCACTCTGGGCTGTACTGGGAGTTCCACACCGCGCCAATCCTAGTTGTTCTAAATAGCTTCGTATACCATCATCTTGGCCGTACTTCTATATATATCTTTACATCGGCAATGCCATCGACAACCTTTCCTTCGACTCTGGCCATCTATTGCTCCTTCATACAACATGGCTCAGCTTCAATCCTCGCTGTTTACTTTTGCCATCACAACGACTATCAGGTCGAGTTTGTGGATTGCCGTGTCCGCCCCCTTCTGGAGTCACCACAATTCCCTCCCACTAGGACGGTGACAGAGAGAACGTTTCCATGCTCGTACTAGTTTCGGTTCATGGAAATTACTCTGGCACCGGATGCTATAGATTGCATATCCACACGATTGGCTATTGTCGTAAGCGCGGCTTCGGAGATTCGGTTCAAGCGTTGTACAACGAAATGGGAATCCTTCTCGAGGGACAGTTCTTCGGGTCAGTCCGTGATGTGTGAATTCACCTGGACAGCGCTCTGGACATTCCCCGGGCAGACAATCGTCGGGTCAACATGCTCCACGATACTCTAACTATACTGCACCCTACGGCACGGCATCCACCCCACACGCCCGGCGTCGCGACAACATGTCGATGGGTACGGGAGGATCGGGTCACGGCGAATCCTGCAGAATAACCTTGTCTGCTCCGACTCCACGAGTGAGCGCTAACGCATCGCCCTCAGCACACCCACAAAATCAACTTCCAAACCAGCGAAATCCCTCCTAGCTCCAACAAGGCCATCCACAAGTACTGCAGCAGCAACAATCGGTCCACTCTAGAAGACCCACTGCTAGCGAATCGTCAAGCGCCTCAAAGGCTTGACACTGACTACCCCTGCGCAAGCTGCAACGCTGGGGAGTCCGTGGACTGGGGAGCCGAGGGTTGGCGAGGCGCTTGGCAGAGGCGAGTTCTCTTTGTCAACGTCTGCTGTTGGGCAGAAGATAATGACGCTGCCTCCTCACACACTGCAAGGGACTCCGGAGTGCGTTGAAGGACAAAGGGAAGGAGAAAGACGAACTAATGGTACGCCGTCGTCGCTTTCGTTTAGCTAATCATTCTTACTCACCCTGGGTGAAGCACAAAGTGGAGCGAGCACGGTCATTGCGCCTTCACCCATGATCAAGAATCTGGATGGACAAAAGCTTTCAACGCCTGCACCCACCTTACTCGAACCCGATTTCCCAACCATGAGTCTGCTTATCGTTTATGGATGACCTCTAGATCTCGCCTCGCTGATTATATGGACTTTACCGGTATTGGGTGAATACTTGGGTGTGGATCATGAGATGACAACGCTTCGATGACTTGAGGGCCTGATCCTCGATCCTTCTTCTGGTGTGGAACTTCAGGTATTGTTGGTTGAGCAGTTGCTGCGAAGCTCTGGGTCATCAATTACTATATGGTGAACAAAAAATATAAGAGTGGGAACGTGTGTAGATCCGAGGGACTAATGACGCACGATCCGGACGACTGGTGGACCTCTTCTTTTTTGGCGTCGATTCTTCCTCTTCAACTGCGTCTCCAAATGAAAGTTTGCGCCTCTATATTGCAAGAATGATGATCAAATGAGCTCATTCAGAGTACAGAGTAGATCGACCTTTTGCGCTCTTCCGCCTTGCAGCCTCCTCCCGCTTCTTTGGCGCCTCCTCTCTGGCCAGCTGCTGCACTCGTTTCTCCGCTGCCTCTATGCGGGGCACAATGTCATCAAATGGATTATCAACAATCCGAATGGATTTTATCTTCGGTGGATATATTACCGGTTGCTCCCCGCACGCCTTAGGAGTCTCCTAATACATTGCCCAAAGTTTCAGTGGGGGTGTGGACCAGAACGGGATGGGCAAACTTTTGACCAGAATTCGATCTATCTAAAGAAAAGTTGCATCAACTGACCTCCCGTCTCCACTCACCTCTATCTCTCCAACAGAGGCCTTAAGAATGACGCGACCTTTGGTCATCGGTGATAGAACTTGGCTAGTACCAAAGGTGTCGAAGTCGTTGAAGTCCTTTTACTTGTACCCGAAAAGACCTCAAAAATGAAAGGGTGCAAAGGTGTATGATATGCACCTTCCGGATCCGTCGAGAACAAGGTGGTTGCACGCCCGATTTGACAAAATTCAGAAATCCCCCTACTACTCGCCGAGTTTCTAGTGCCAAGGCGAAGAATGGCGTTTGTTCATGCGTAACTTGTGATAATGGGACTGGGTCATGTTCGATTACATATCTTCGTCAGTATCAGGCTGTCCTGTAATAAACCACAATTTAAACCTGAAGCACGATAGTACATACATAGCTAGCTATCCAAAATGCGGGAGGAATGACGACCAAGACGGGGTCTGGTATAGATCAGGCGGAGGTGAACGCAAAGAACTGAAGGTGAGAACAACCAGGATGACCCGTGCAGCAGCGTAAACAAATGGAGTAAATGCTACTATACCGCTACCAATCTGCTCGTTAACATGATTCGCAAACCACACGAACAAAAATAGAAAGATTGGAGCCACTGTGATAGATATCGCTGAAACCCGCCATAGGATCATCTCCCTGCGTGTCGGAAAGGGAAACGACCATCCAAGGCAATGGAT
Source organism: Cantharellus anzutake (assembly GCF_015039405.1). Lineage (NCBI taxonomy): Eukaryota > Fungi > Basidiomycota > Agaricomycetes > Cantharellales > Hydnaceae > Cantharellus > Cantharellus anzutake. Next base: position 754,062 of record NW_024066989.1, on the reverse strand, counting down.
TCCCCCAAAGATCGTCCCAGTGGCTGCAAATATAAACAAGAGTTCCATAAACTCGGGCTTAGACACCTGCACGAGGGACATCGGATCTGCATCAGTCTCGGTTTTGGGTGTTGGCTGGCCGACATTTGTCTCGGAGGTCGGAGGAACGGACTCTTGCGTTACGTGGATTGGGAATTGAATGTTAACGGGTTTATGCCACCACAACGCATAGACAAAGACATTTAATGCTGCATATGCCAGTGTCATTGTCTCGAGTTGTGATCGGTGCAAATGGCTTGCCCATCGTCCAACATATTGAGTGATGAACCATAGCAGTTGAAGGACAATGAGAAATTTGCAAAACCCGTCGCCCTTGCTTCTGTCAAGAATTTCCTTCTTTGTTATTGCGTCCTTTCTACCATTCTCCATCTTCTCGATTATCCCGGGGTATTTCTGCAAGTCGTTCAGGTCCACTGCTCTTCCTTTTGACGAGTCGAAGAAACCATCCATGACGACAAAGTATGAATGTGTCGAGGTCCACCCTTGTGACAAGCAGGTACAAGTCAGTGCCCTTAACCTTAACTTGTACATTTTCCCTCGAATCCAGGGCACACCTTCGACCACCTTGCATTTTTTGGATATTCTCCAGGACAACAAGGATTGATGACATGCAAACGCCAGAATGGCCTCCGGTGAAACTAGTGAAATCATCATCAAGCCAATGCGTGATCAGCTACCACCACCGCGCCTTGGTAGATCTGGGTGCACCACCGTCCAAATGCAAGCAAAGATGGTAAGGAGGCAGCTATAGATGATGCCCCACATCGTTCGGCAACTCCGGAGATCGTTGCAATCATCAGATACATTTTTCACGAAACCAGTTGTATTGTGAGGGGAGATAGGCGCTGAATAAGCACTGTGGGCAAGAAGGACGTTGAGAAGAGCGGTTGCCATTCACTGTGGGAAGTAAAGGGCCGTAAAAAACCTTTTTTGGTCTGGTTTTTGACCATTTACCATTGTTTTCGTGATATTTTTTTCATTGTAAATTACAATATACGTTTCACGATGCTAAATACCAGACTCTTCCCTGCGTAAATTACCACTCAATTCATGGTATTCGAGCTGCGATGTATTGTACAAAGGTCAGAGGTATGGACGGCCGGAGTTCGGTTAGTCATCGTCGTCGATTGACCTTGCGAGCTCGCAACTGCGATCGATGATGGCCCAACGATGGGAATGCGTACGTACCATAGGGAAATCGGCCACATACTGAAGAGACCGAAGCAAGAGCGATAATTTGAGTGTAGTAAAAGAGGTCGGTGCCAAGGCAGCATCCATGTAAGCACCGCTATCTGAGACAAGGTCAACGAGGTGACGCATGTTCTCACAAGCGACATTTTGTGACGTGCTCGGGGATTTGAGTCCACAGCTACTTCAGCTCAATAGTGAGAGCCATGAAATTCAAACACTCCTACCCAGACGAAGGATAAGTTCCTAAATTCAATTCGTCGTTTTTGGGCCCACATTGTGGAAACTTTGTCACCTCCCCCGACAATGCGTGATTTCCCTAGCGAGGCATAACCAAGAGCTCGATTATATGTTGGTACGGCTTGTTGTAGACATTAGTAAACTAGATCACGACTTTGCGATGGGTGGAATTGTCAGGAATGTTTCTTGTCGCGAGGAGCCCCAAGTATGGAAGCTGGCACTTAAAGATGTAAGGGTAGGTGGGCAGAGACTGTGGCGCTTAGACTGAAATCGGACTAAGTTGTTCTCGGCAGTTTCCATTCCACTCAGTGCCTTATCCTCTCTACCATACCATACACGTTCTGCAACCTGCTCATTCCCTCCCAATTTGACTATCCTTTCGCTATGCAACTAGCTACTCTTCTCAGAAGTGGCAAGTACTTATGAATATGGACACTCGGCATGCTGCCTCACTGACAGCGATGCCATGAATGGCTTCCATCTGGACGTGTTTCAACGCGTCTTTACGCGTCTTTAACTCATTGGTGAATGAGAAATAGCATTTATTTATTTTAGAAAATCGTCAAGCCTCTCACAGCAAACAGGAATCTATGTTACCCAAGGGTCACACCTGTGGTAGAAAAGCCCGTGCATCTGCTTAGGGCGTAGTTTGGCCCCATGTGCGCTCATTAGTTTATCTCCCAACTACCTCTTCTCCCACTGCTGGCTTGCTAAATTTCCCCCTGTGCTAGTAACCAAAAAACGCGACTGGAATTCGAAAGCGATGATAATGACCAAGGCCCGATGACAACCACCTCTACCAGTACCGCCAAAAAAGAACCCCCGTGGCCGTCACTATGATGGCCCCACAACAGAAGAAAGTCTGAATTGATTAACCTGGCCCACTCAGAAGGAAAGACCGCCTCGCGAAGCTGTGCGCAAGGGTTGAAGTTCACTTATGGTATCTTCTACCGTCTTATTCACAGCCCGAGACTTCCTCCACTTTCATTAGGTTATGCTCTGTCAAATCAACCTCATCAAAATCGAATCGATGCTCGACTTTTATGCTACCCGTCTCTTGCTTGCACTCAACTCCGTACTTTTCTTGTGAGCCCAAGGCTTCAATCCTGCGTTATGCTTTCCGGATCGGCTCTTCTTCGTCACTCCTCGAATTGACCTTTCTGTCTTTTGTTCACCTCAACTCGGTTCATTTCCTCACTTGCAATGACTGCTATCCACCGCAACGTAACCTAGAGTCTCCGCTGTATATCGCCATAAATGTAGTTGTAAATGACGATAAATAACCACGTTTTTCACCAAATTAACAATATTGTAAATGATGAAATCCGACTGGTAAATTACAAAATGCACCCTTGTAAATTGACCGTTTACAATCATTATCGTGGTGGAGAATCATTAAAAAACAGGTCATCTACCTCCTTTAACGTGGTAAAGGAATCCTGGTAAAATGCAATGGACCACATTGTAAAACACAGTTTCAATCATGTTAAAAATGAGTGTATTATACAATGGTTAAGATGATCTTTTACGCATCACTAATTCCCTCTGTGCATTGGATCCGGTCAAGTGCACTGTGGACTGGGGGCAGGTCCCTATGTTCAACGCTTTTACTTATCAGCCACGCGATCAAGTTGGTCGACGATTTCTTGGCATTCCAGAGATCTGATGGCGAAGCAGTCTGGAGCCGAAGAACGGACTCGGACATTGGGGTGTGAAATACATGTTCAGTGTGCCTGAAGACAAATGCAGTTCGGGGAATGTCGGACTTTCTGTCATATATCTATATCAGGATAGATAGGTTCTTTGGCTCAGCCGGGATTGTGCCGTTTGATGGGGTCGTGTGATGGGGTATGAATGTGCTTACTTAAACGGGAAATCAACACCGCCACCCATCATTCAAATCCTCAGGTACGGCCGCCAAGGGAATCCCTACTGAATCACCAAAGCAGCGGAAGCGCCAGGGGCAGTCCTCGGAATAAATAAAGTGAAATCAGTCGGCTAACTCGAACTGCCATAGATCCACACAATCTTAGGAGCTTGGTCATGTTGATCTTAATCTCTGTAGGAGGGGCTGGGGGCTTTGGTGATGTGTATTCGGGTGAATATCATAGTTCCGTGGGTTTGCTCTCTCGAAGAACGGTGGACGAAAAATGGTAAATATTTTCCACTGTGGGTATCGCTCAGGTCCACCACTCTTTCTGTTGACGAGTGTCGATGAAACCATCCGTAACGACAAAGTATGAATGCGTCAAGGTCCACCCTTGTGACAAGTACAAGTCAGCACCTCGTCCGCTCCTAACGTGTGCATTTCCTCTCAAATTCAGGACACACCTTCAACTATCTTGATATTCTCCGAGATAACAAGAATTGGTGCCATGCAAGCGCCAGAATGATCTCCGGTGAAACCAGTGAAACTATCATCAAGGCAATGCGTGATTTGGGCATCCCGGTATTGATTTGATCAGAGTGCTTTGGTGTATCACCGTCCAAATGCAAGCAAACACGGTTAGGAGACAGCCATAGACGATGCCCCACATCGTTCGGCAATTCCGGCAACATCGGATACATTTTGCACGAAACAAGTCGTATTGTGGGGGGAGATGGGCGCTGAATAAACATTGTGAGCAAGAAGGACGTTGATAAGAACAGTCGCCATCAGATCGATCGAGTGTGGGTACAGGTATGAGCAACCATGCGACTTCCTGATCCCAAATTACATTTGGCCTGGCGAAGCTACGAAAACGATGCTGCTTCTCAGAAATTAAGCAGCACATATCATTCACTTCGATCCCTTGCAGAATAAATTGAACAGAGGTGGTGGAACTGCCTTGGGGAATCCCCGAAACCGCAACACCCGCATTGTCTACCGCAATTTCAACCACCAGACCGGTCCACAGACATACAAAGCCTGGATGCAAGCGCTACGAAGGCTCAACAGGGTTTGAAGAGAGTTCAAGAGTCCAGACTGGGAATTCCTAATGAGAGATCATAGCTGGTCTGCTACGATCATGCAGGGCACCTTTGAGTCCAATGGAATTGAGTGAGCGGAAATAAGTGTTATCATTGTCATAATGTATAGGTAATTGATGGAAAGAGCAGATCATTCCAAATCGTGAAAGAAAGGAGTACTTAAACAACGATGCATTTGTTCCTAGTCCTCACTCTAAAGCCGCAACGATTGCCTGCGACGAACACCATCAACGAGAGTGAATAGATCAAAACAATGAGCGTACCTCATCAAAGACCTTTTTTGTGTCAAGGCGGAGCACTCGACGTACTTGACAGCACCCAACTCTCTTGCCAAACGCTCACCCTGCTCCGGCTGGACGGGCCCCTGCTTCTACCTCGCAAGCTTTTCTGGAACTCGAGGGTCGTCTCGCAGATCGACTTGCGTCCCAACAATAAGGCAAGGTACCCCTGGGTAGTGGTGATGAACCTCAGGAAACCATTTTTCCTTTACGTTCTCAAAAGAAACGGGTGATAGGACGCTAACGCAAACAAGGAAAACATCCGTCTGGGGATACGACAAGGGTCGAAGACGATCATAATCCTCCTGACCTAAGCGGAGCAGCGAATGAGAATCACGGTTCCAGTGATAAAGTAGGCCGCGAAATCGTAGGACATTACCTGCAGTATCAAATAAACCCAGAGTATAGGGATCGTCGCCGATCATAACGGTCACAGGGTAGTTGTCAAACACCTGGCAGACAAGATCAAAATGAGGCACTTCAATGCGTCCGTAATGCACTTACCGTAGGAAGAAATTCGCTTGGGAATTTGTTGGTGGTATACGAGATGAGGAGGCATGTCAGATGAGGTCTCATAAATGTTGACCGCCTGGGCTATGCTTGGCGACGAGGTCAAAGCACACCTTTCCGACAGCACCATCACCAACGACAACACATTTAATGGTCTGCATGGTGGTCTAGAATATGCCGCCTAGTGTAGTAAAATACTTGCCATGAAAAGTCGGTTCCTTGACTCGCAATTTCGATTTGGTGAAATACCAGACTTCAAAAACCATCGAAATGACGGTAAAATGGTCAATTACCAAAGTAATCCTGGTCATTCACCGAAAAATATTTCCCACAATGCAACGTGACTGGGATGAAAGCTGCCCTCTCACTGTCACTCCCTCAGCGCCTACTGCCTTCGCGTTTGCTGTGAGTTGGACTGATAAGTCGCATATTGGCAACGGCAGGGCTACAGGTCACTTGCGTGGGCAACTCCAGACTTTGGGTTGTCTGCACATAGGCTGTCATTGCGTTTCCGCTTTGCTCTCACACGATCATGAAAACGAGCGCCGGTTCGGGCAACCGCTAAAGCCTCTTAAATTGAGAGCGACGTGGTAAAAGCACACTCAAAGATTAAGGTGGAGTTTGGGGGATGGCGGTGGGTGACTCTGAAATGACAGGCATTAGCATGATGCAAGCAGAAGTACGAAGTGAGGTTATGAAAAAACAGGAAAGAGCCGAAGAACCAACAGACAGGTTTGAAGGACATAAGCGAAAAACCTAGCGCCACCCGCAAAAGGCCACAACACCTTCACCCTCAGCAAGACTAAATACCTGCAATCGGTACCATGTCAAAACCAGCGAAAGACATTAAGCTGGTAATAAGTAGAACGCGAAGATACTTCAAAGACAGATGCATAGGCACGCGAGCCGAGGCGTGCGGTGGACGCCAGGCAAGATTGACAGAGTAGGTAAAGGCACAGCGGCCAATGCACACAGCGGACGCGAAGAAGGCCCAGAAGCCGACGCGTGGAACGGACGGGAAAAAAGGTAACTTGCCCAAGAACAGGGAAGAGACACTAAGCCAGCCTGTACCGATGACAGGCACTTCTCTCAGCACCTTCACACAGACGTCCTGAAAGTGACATATTAGGATCGAGGCGCTATCGTTCCTCGAGAGAGTGGTCCCACAGCCCCTCCTGCAGTTGGGATCGAGATCGACGCTAATTGAGTCGATAAGGTTGCGTGGATCTACCTTGGTTAGTTCGTGGAGAAGTATGGGCGCCACATCCTGAGATGCATCCGGAATGGGCATCAATATCGGCGATAGGATGCGGTGGTTGCCTCTGTTGCGTGTAACCCGGGTCGGAACTTAAGTGTTGCCTAAGGGGGACCATTCCGATGTGGAGCTTCGGGACTCATATATATCTTTGCCCCTCCAATAGCAACGATTTTTCCGGATTGGGGGCAGACAATCTCGTAATGGGCTCCACCCTGGGGCTGCGGACATCAGGGTGTGCACATACCCTTTGATTGACTTATCAATAATCTCCAAAGTGATACTCCCAGCGCGCACCCGGTTTGATAACATCTTCGTCAACATCAAGCCGGTAATAAAACACAAATTTGACCTGGAGCACCGTGTACATACACAGCTATCCAAAATGCGGGAGGAATGATGACCAAGATGGGGTCTGGTATAGACTAGGTGGAGGTGAACGCAAAGAACTGAAGGTCAGAACAAGGAGGATGACCCGCACAGCAGCGTAAAGTGGAATAAGCACTGCTATAATCACATAAATAGCTTCATCAAGATGACTATGATGCTCAGCCAACACGGCCAAAAATAGAAAGGCGGGAGCCACTGTGACATATATCGCTGAAACCCGCCATAGAATCATCTCCGTGCGTGTCGGAAAGGGAAACGACCATGCAAGGCAATGGATTCCCCCAAAGATCATCCCAGTGGCTGTGAATATGAACAAGGAGTCGTTAAACTTGGGCTCAGACACCTGCACGAGGGACATCGGATCTGCATCAGTCTCCATTTTAGGTGTTGGTTGATCGACATTTGTCTCGGAGGTCGGAGGAACAGAAGGGGACTCTTTGGTCACATGGATTGGGAATTGAATGTTAACGGGTTTATGCCACCACAACACATAAAGAACGAGACTTAATGCCGCATACGCGAGCGTCATTGTCTCGAGTTGCGATCTGTGCAAATGGCTTGCCCATCGTCCGACATATTGAGTAATAAACCATAGTAGTTGAAGGACAATGATAATTTTGGAAAACGCATCGCCTTTGCTTCTATCGAGAATTTCCTTCCTTGCTGTTGCGGCCTTTCTAGTATCCCCGGTCTTCTCAATTATTTTGGGGTATTGCTGCAAGTCATCCAGGCCCACAGCGCTTCGTGTTGACGGGTCGAAGAAACCATTCATGACAATAAAGTATGAATGCGTCAAGGTCCACCCTTGTGGCAAGTACAAGTCAGTGCCCTGTCCCTTGTGCATTTCCCTCAAACTCTGGGCACACCTTCGACCATCTTGCATTTTTTTGATATTATCCGAGATGCCACAAATTGGTCCCATGCGTTCATCAGAGTCAACTCCGGTGAAACCAGTGAAATGATCATCAAGCTAACGCGCGATTCAAACACCGAGGCATCACCATCGGAATGTGGTAGATTTGGGTGCGCTGCTGTCCAAATGCAAGCAAACACAGTAAGGAGACAGCTATAGACGATGCCCCACATCGTTCGATAATTCCGGAGTTCGTTGCAATCAACAGATACATTTTGCAGGAAACAAGTCATATTCTGAGGGTCGATGGGCGCCGAATAAACATTGGAGGCCAGAAGGACGTTGATCAGAGCAGTTGCCATCAGATGGGGGTATATGCAAGCGCACCAAATACAGGTCGAGTATACTAATGTGAACTGGGGTACTGCCGATGTTCAGCGCGTTATCAGCCATGCGGCATTTCAAATTGCATTTGAAGCTATGTACGAAAAACGATGTGAAATTATGTTTCCGCGCGTTATTCACTTCGAAAATTTGACTCAGTCACCGCAATAGATCAGGTTGACGATTTTAAGCGCTTGACTATTGCGATAACATACCAATTGTTCCTTTCCCTTTCAATGGTGCACGGCCATGAAAACCAGGGCCGATTCAGGCCCTTGGGTCACTAGATATGATTATATAGCCCCCGAGAAGTGTTAGCTCATCATTGCCACGGTCTCCCACACTCGATGCGAGAAAACGCATTCCCGCAATATTATAGGGGGAGCAGAAGGGGGGGGGGGGGGAATGAGGGGGAGCAAAGGCGTATTTGTATATGTTTATGCGTAACTTGCCATGATCTCATGAATTTGAATCTTCGTCAACATCAGGTTGTCCTGTAATAAAACACGATTTTAGCCAGAAGCACCAGGTACATACACAGCTATCCGAAATGCGGGAGGAATGATGACCAAGATAAGGTCTGGTATAGATCGAGCGGAGGTGAACGCAAAGAACCGAAGGTGAGAACAAGGAGGATAATCCGCGCAGCGGAATAAACAAGTACACTGAATAACACGAGCAGTCCCCTAACGTCGCCAAGGTTCATCTGACCCACAACCAACGTTATAAAGATAGGAGCGACTGTAAGAGATATTGCTGAAACCCGCCATAGAATCATCTCCGTGCGTGTCGGAAAGGGAAACGACCATCCAAGGCAATGAATTCCCCCAAAGATCATTCCAGTGGCTATAAGTATGGTGATGGTTTCCCAACCCTCGATATCGGGTTCAGGCACCTGCACGAGGGACATCGGATCTGCATCAGTCTCGGATTTAGGTGTTGGTTGATCGATATTTGTCTCGGAAGTCGGAGGAACAGAAGGGGACTCTCTCGTCACATGGATTGGGAATTGAATGTTGACAGGTTTACCCCACCACAACACGTAAGGGGGGAGGCATAATGCCACATACGCCAGCGCCATTGTTTCAAGTTGCGATATGTGCAAATGGCTTGCCAATCGTCCGACATACTGAGTGATAAACCATAGTAGTTGAAGGATAATGAGAAATTTGGAAAACCCATCGCCTTTGCTTCTGTCAAGTATTTCCTGCTTTGTTACTGCAGCCTTTCTAGTATCCCCGGTGTTCTCGATTATTCCGGGGTATTGCTGCAAATCGTTCGGGCCCACAGCGCTTCGTTTTGACGGGTCGAAGAAACCATTCATGGCAACAAAGTATGAATGCGTCAAGGTCCACCCTTGTGGCAAGTACAAGTCAGTGCCCCCGTCCCTTCCAAACTTGTGTATTTCCCCTCAAATTCTGGGCACACCTTCGACCATCTCGCATTTTTCTGATATTCTCCGAGATGTCATGAATTGGTTCCAGGCAAACGCGAGAATCCACTCCGGTATAACCAGTGAAAGGACCATCATGCCAACGCGCAATTTAAACACCGAGACATCACCATAGGATTGTGGTAGATCTGGGTGCACTGCCGTCCAAATGCAAGCAAACATAGTAAGGAGACAGCTATAGACGATGCCCCACATCGTTCGGTGATTCTGGGATTCGTTGCGATCATCAGATACACTTTGCAGGAAAGAAGTCATATTGTGAGGGTTGATGGGCGCCGAATAAACATTGGAGGCAAGAAGGACGTTGATCAGAGCAGTTGCCATCAGATCCAGGTCGAATGGGACGTACAAGCGCACCAGGTCGAGTGTAAGCTTTATAATGTGAACTGGTTCAGCGCTTTATCAGCCTCGAGGCGATTCCAGGGGTTTCTAAGCATTGAAGCTACGAAAAACGATGTTGCTTCTCGGAAATTAAGTACCGCGCGTCATTCACTTCGAACAAATTGCAAATTTCACTCTAGATTGAGTCACCACAATGGATCAGGTTGACGCTTTTAAGTGCTTGACATATAGTTGTTCCTTTCATTGGCGCAAGGTCTCGAAAACCAGGGCCGGTTCGGGCACTTGGAGACTAGATATATAGCCGCCTGAGAAGTGTTAGCTCAGCTCAGTCATTGCCACGGTCTCCTCACACTCGATCGAGACGCATTCCCCGCAAATTGTAGAGTTGGGTCCCTTCCCCACTCCCCGAAGGGATAGGCCTCTTTCCCAGAACTACATAAAGGGTGAATGAACCCCAGTCTTGTTTGCGTCTGGCACATCCTTCAAATCATCTTTTTATCCACTGACTTATAGGACGCTGGCCACTCCAAGCTGTACTGGAATTCCACACCGTGCTAATGAGCATGTCTTAGTTGTACTGAATAACTTCGTATACTATCACCTTGGCGGTGCTTCTTTACATCGGCAACGCCATCGACAACCTTCCTTTGACACTGGCCATCTATCGCTCCTTCATACGACATGGCTCAGCTTTCGCCACCACAACGACCACCGGGTCGAGCTCGCGGACTGCTGTGTCCGGGAAGCAACTGTTCCCTCTCACTCATTCCAACTAGGACGATGACAGAGAATACGTTCCATGCTCGTACTTGTTTCGGTTCACGACAATTACTCTGGCACCGGATGCTATAGATTGCATATTTACATGACTATTGTCATAAGCTTGGCTTCGGAGATTCAGTGCAAGCGCTGTACAACGAAATGGAAATCCTTTCCGAGGAGGATATCTCCTGAGTCGGAGACAATCGTCAGGTCAACACTGCTCCTACTGTACCCTCCGGCATGGCACCCATCACACACACCCGGTGTCGAGACATGCCGATGAGTAAGGGTCAAGGCCATTTCTTCTCGACGGAATCCTGCAGAACAAATCTCGTCTGCTCCGACTCTAGGAGTGAGCCCCAATGCATCGCCCTTAGCACACCCAACCTCCGAACCTCCAAACCAGCAAAACTCCTCCCCGCCCCAACAAGGCCATTCCCTGCCCCAGCTTCCCCAGCAGCAATAATCAGTCGTACAACCGTCACTCTAGAAGACCCAATGCTAGCTAATGACCTGAATCCTCGAGCGCCTCAAAGACTTTACACTGATTCCCCTACAATGCTGGGGACCCCGTTGACTGGGGCGCCGAGGATTGGCGAGACGACTGGCAAAGGCGGGTTCTCTTTTTGCTATTGAGCAGAAGATAACGGCGCTGCCTCCTCACACACTCGGGACTCTGGAGGCTCTATCGGGGCGTCATCGTCGCTTTCGTTTAGCCAACCATCTTTTATTCGCCCTTGGGTGATTTTTAAACCTTCCATCCCTCTGGAAGTGGCACAAAGTGAAGCGGAGCACAGCCATTGCGCCTTCATCCGTGATCAAGAATCTGGATGGACAAAAGCCTCCAGTGCCTGCACCTCCATCGACCACTTTCTCGCATCCTTCCATCTCTTCCGTGACGACAGCCACGTCAGATGCACCTGCTCCGACAAACCAACTCAACCATCGACACCAGCAGGCCGAGTGGTTCGGCCACAGAGTGATCACTTTACCCGATTTCCAAATCATCTGGACCGGCACCCTTATCGTTTACGGATGACTTCTCCCTCGCTGATTACGGAGTCACTCCCATGTTCTTCGGGATAAATTTCGGATATCAGCTTCTATTTTGGCAATTTCAGCTTTCGAGCTGCACCCCAGGGACGGGAAGAGGCTTGACGGAGGGATAAGCATGTCAATCAGAATTTAAAAGATGCATCACCTCTCGGAGGTTTGTTCTGTGGCGCAGTTTCTCTCGAATGGATATCGACATCTGATCGGTCTCCTTTGGCTCTGCGCTTGTTGGATGGCTTCTCATGAGATGACGATGCTTCGATGTTTTGAGGGCCTGGACTTGATCCTTCTTCCGGTGTGGAACTTCAGGAATTGTTGGTTGAGCAGTTGCTGCTCTAAGCACTGGGTCATCACTTACTGTACGGTCAACAACCGCTGCGCTCGCTTCCCCACTGCCGTTATGTGGGGCACAATGTCATCAAATGAATTATCAACAATCCGAATGGATTTTATCTTGGGTGGATATATTACTGGTCGCTCAATCTTGTCAAACTCTTCGCTTGCCCAAGCGCTGGGGTTGGATCCATCGTGAGTATGAACACTCACCGCACTCCCCGATTTTGAGAATGCCTTGATGAGATAAATTATTTTCAATCAGCAGCGCCGCTTCGAAGGAAACGCCTTCCACATACTGAAGACCGCCATGTTTCCGACAACTCTTCCGATAATGTGTGGTTTTCCTTGGAGTTCATCCGCACGATCTAAGATAAATTGCAACCAAACAGGATGTTAGGTCTTTGTCTTTCCTAAAGGAATGAAGAACTAGCTATCATTTGAATTCTTCTGACCGTTGTTGATACCGAGCAGTCCACGGTGGGCAAAGCGCAATCTAGGATGTATTTCGTCCTCGAACCAAACGATTCTCCTCCGCCTCCCGTCCCCGTTTGTCTCCAGTAATCCAGGAACTACTCTGTGGAGACAATGGCATCGTATTAGCCTTGGAGATGTAGCAGGAGACATGGATAAACAGCATGCAGCGAATTGACCTTCCGAATCCGTTGAGATCCTGGCTGGTTTGATAATATTCAAAGGACCTCCTAGCCGAGTTTCTAGTGTGGTGAGGTGGGGAAAGGAATGACAACTGATGTAGAGAGAGGTAAAGAGCAAACGGAATTTTGTGATCTCATGAATTTGAATCTCAATTACATAACGGAACTGATCTTCGTCAACATCAGGCTGTCCTGTAATAAAACACAATTTTAACCTGAAGCACGGTACATACATAGCTATCCAAAATGCGGAGGAATGATGACCAAGATGGGTCTGGTATAGATCAGGTGGAGGTGAACGAAAAGAACTGAAGGTCAGAACAAGCAGGATGATCCGCGCAGAAATGTAAACAAGTACAGTAAGTGCTCCTATACCCGCAATATCATCAACAACCCATGCGATCAAAATTAGAAAGGCAGGAGCCACTGTGATAGATATTGCTGAAACCCGCCATATAATCGTCTCCGTATGTGTCGGGAAGGGAAATGACCATGCCAAGCAATGAATCCCCCAAAGATCATTCCAGAAACTCCCGACATGATGAAGGCTTCCATGGCCTTGAGCCCAGACACATGCACGAGGGACATCGGATCTGCAACAGTCTCCGTTTTAGGTGGTGGTTGATCGACATTTGTCTCGAAAGTCGGAGGAATGGAACGGGACTTTCGTGTCACATAGATTGGCAATTGAACGTTAACGGGCTTATGCCACCACAACACGTAAAGAAGGAGACATAATGCTGCATACGCCAGTGTCATTGTCTCGAGTTGCGATGTGTGCAAATGGCTTGCCCATCGTCCGACATACTGAGTAATAAACCATAGTAGTTGAAGGATAATGATAAATTTGGAAAACGAATCGCCTTTGCTTTTGTCAAGTATTTCCTCCTTTGTTATTGCGGCCCATCTAGTATTCCCGGTGTTCTCGATTATCTCGGGGTATTGTTGCAACTCATTCGGGTCCACAGAGCTTCCTTTTGATGGGTCAAAGAAACCATTCATGGCAACAAAGTATGAATGCGTCAAGGTCCACCCTTGTGGCAAGTACAAGTCAGTGCCCCGTTCCCTTCCTAGCTTGCGAATTTTCCCTCAAATTCTGGGCACACCTTCGACCATCTCGCATTTTTCTGATGTTTTCCGAGATATCACGAATTCGGCCCATGCACGCGCCAGAGTCCACTCCGGTGAAACCAGTGAAAGGACCATCAAGAGAACGCGCGATTTAAATACCGAGGCATCATCATCGGTTCGTGGTAGATTTGGGTGGACTGCCGTCCAAATGCAAGCAAAGACGGTAAGGAGACAGCTATAGACGATGCCCCACATCGTTCGATAATTCCGGGGATCGTTGCACTCAACAGATACATTTTGCAGGAAACAAGTCATATTGTGAGGGGGATGGGCGCCGAATAAACATTGGAGGCAAGAAGGACGTTGATCAGAGCGGTTGCCATCAGATCCGGGTCGAATGGGGGTACAAGCGCACCAAATGCAGGTCAAGTATAAGCTTTATACATAATGTGAACCGGGGCACTCAGCGCTTTATCAGCCTCGAGGCAATTCCAGGGGTTTTCAAATTGCATTTAAAGCTACGAAAAACAATGTCGCTTCTCAGAGATTAAGTACCGCGCGTCATTCACTTCGAACAAATTACAAATTTCACTCATGAGATGACGCTTCGATGTCTTGAGGGCCTAGTCCTTGGTCCCTCTTGAACTTCAGGAATTGTTGGTTGAGCGGTTGCTGCTCTAAGCACTGGGGCATCACTTACTGTATGGTCAACAACTGCTGCGCTCGCTCGAGATCCCGCCTGGGTTTGATAACATTCAGAAGACCTCTAAGCCGAGTTTCTAGTTCGCATGCAGTACAACGATGTAGGGTGAGGTGGGGAAAGGAATGACGACTGATGTAGGGTGAGGTAAAGAGCAAACGGAATGCTAGATCCATTTGTGTTTGTTTATGCGTAACTTGTGATCTCATAAATTTGAATCTCAGGTCATGTTCGATTGTAAACATGCAGCGATCTTCATCAACATCAGGCTGTCCTGTAAAAAAAAATTTAACCTGAGGCACAGTACATACACAGCTATCCAAAATGCGGGAAGAATGATGACCAAGATGGGGTCTGGTATAGACTGGGCGGAGGTGAACGCAAAGAAGTGAAGGTGAGAACAACCAGGATGGCCCGCGCAGCAGTGTAAACAACTGGACCAAGTGCTAGTATACTTCCACTGATATTGTGACTAGCAAACCATACAATCAATAATAGAAAGGTAGGAGCCACTGTGATAGATATCACTGAAACCCGCCATAGAATCATCTCTGTGTGTGTCGGGAAGGGAAATGACCATGCCAAGCAATGGATTCCCCCAAAGATCACCCCAGTGGCTGCCAATATGGGGGCGTCCAACTCGTTGGAGTCAAACACTATTGGATCTGTATCAGTCCTCTTAGGTGGTTGATTGACATTCATCGGAGAGGACTGTTGCGTCACATGGATTGGGAATTGAATGTTAACGGGTTTATCCCACCACAACACGTAAAGAACGAGACATAATGCCGCATACGCAAGCGTCATTGTCTCGAGTTGCGATATGTGCAAATGGCCCGCCCATCGTCCGACATATTGAGTGATAAACCATAGTAGTTGAAGGACAATGAGGGATTTCGAAAACGCATCGCTTTTGCTCCTGTCGAGAATTTCCTTCTTTGTTATTGCGACCTTTCTAGTATCCCCGGTGTTCTCAATTATGCCGGGGTATTCCTGCAAGTCATTGGGGCCCACAACGCTTCCTTCTGACGGGTCGAAGAAACCATTCATGACAACAAAGTATGAATGCGTCAAAGTCCACCCTTGTGGAAAGTACAAGTCAGTGCCCCGTCCCTTCCTGACTTGTGCATTTCCCCTCAAATTCTATGCACACCTTCAACCATTTCGCATTTTTCTGATATTCTCTGAGATATCATGAATTGACCCCATGCAAACGCCAGAGTCCACTCCGGTACAACCAGTGAAATGATCATCAAGCTAACGTGCGATTTAAACACCGAGGTACCATAGGATTGTGATAGATCTGGGTGCACTGCCGTCCAAATGCAAGCAAACATAGTAAGGAGACAGCTATAGACGATGCCCCACATCATTCGGTAATTCCGGGGATCGTTGCAATCAGCAGGTAGGAAACAAGTCATATTGTGAGGGTTGGTGGGCGCTGAATAAACATTGGAGGCAAGAAGGACGTTGATCAGAGCGGTTGCCATCAGATCCGGTCGAATGGAGGTACAAGCACAGGTCGAGTATAAGCTTTATACATAATGTGGACTGGGGTACTGCCGATGTTCAGCGCTTTATCAGCCATGAGGCAATTCCAGGGGTTTCAAATTGCATTTGTGAGCGCTCCTCATTATGTATCATTATGTAAGCACCGTACTTTCATTTACCAGTCTCTGTTCCTTTCAATGGCGCGCGGGTCATGAAAACGAGGGCCGGTTCGGGCCGCTGGGGCACTATATAGCGCCCTGAGAAGTGTTAGCTCAGTCATTGCCACGGTCTTCTCACACTCGATGTGAGAAAATGCATTCCCCGCAAATTAGGTCCCCTCCCCACTCCCCGAAGGGGATGTGCCTCTTTCTTAGAAACCACATAAAGGGTGAATGAACTTGAGACACCGATCGATCGATAGGAGTCACCCTGGCCGTTTCGACGCCCAAAGCAATATTACGTGGTGCACGTTTGAGTCTGTGGGGTGACCATCTGTTGGTTCGCATTTTGATACTTAGAAACCGTGTTATATTCCGGGAAGGTTGAAAGAAGGTGTGATGGTCAGAACGAGCATGCTTAATGCAGCTCATCAAATAAGAGTTCGATGTTTACCCTAGCTTGATGCATGCGGGGTCCATCCTCTACCAAACCTGAACACCCACAAGCCGTCAAACATAGTATTTTACTCAGACAACACGAGCGCGATCGGCCGCATCTTCCAAGGGAAACCCGGAAAAGCCCAAGAGCACACCCGGACCTTTAGGAAGACAGTGTGCAGGCTCTTGGACGACAGAGACGACCTCAATGTCGCGATAAGCTGGTGCCCCGGCCACAGTGGTATCAAGGGCAACGAACGCGCAGACGAGCTGGCCAAAGAGGGAGCTCGCCTCAGCCCGGACAGACCCCGCTACCACTCATTATCCTTTGTAGAAAGCTTGCATAAACAGGAGATGGAAGAAGATTGGAAGGAACGCTGGGCAAGCACGCCCACCCCGATCCGATCAGGATTCCACACAGCAAACCAGATCCCCCCATCGATCAAACCCACCACCAGGTTCAAATCGCTGGACCGAAAAACCTTCAGCAGGCTGGTCCAGTTCCGCACCGGCCACGCACACCTGGGCGAATACTACCACCGGTTCGGTATTCACACAGAGAGTAGAGAGTGCACATGTGGAGCAGCTAACCAGACGAGAGAGCACATCCTTCAGGTATGCCCACAGTTTAAGAAACATAGACACGTACTGGGCCGGGGCCGTCAGAACAGGTTTTCGACCCTCATGGGGAAGCCCAAAGGCATTCTTAGACTAGCAGACTTCATCAAGAAGTCGCGGGCCATCGACAAAAAGAACGGACAGAGAATGACTCCGAACGGGGGAACAGGAAACAGGAGTACCCAACCAGTAACCCCCCATAGGGAGAGAGGAGTGACATAGACATCACTACACCCCCACGCATACCTGTTGGAGGAGCAAGTCATAACGGGTGTTGTGCACTTTCCATACTTGTCTCGATGTGTATTTACATGTATTTACACCGACAAATATATCTTTAGAGTCTACTGCCATCCCAACCGAGCCGCCGCACTGAGTGGTGCAACTTTAGGTTATGAGCCCAGAGCGGCTCACCTGGGTCGGTTCAAGTATAAGTCCACATGACTCTCGTGGCACCCTGGCCAGGTTCAAGTGGCTTATGAGGAAGACTTCAAGTTTGTCTGCGATAAGTCCTTGAAAAGGCACGCATCTTTGGAAAACCCAAGGCTGAGATACAATCTTGGAAAGCCCTATTTGAGGCTGATTGCAAGCCCCTTGGATGAAGCCCTCACACTGGGAATGCGGCACAGACTACCACTCCTTCTCTATTTTCCGTCGTGCCACGTCATAAAATTCCCACGGTCTTTGCGCTGCGAACCACAACCCTCTGAAGCATGGAATGCTCTCAGGAGGGACTTGGAGATCTCTTGGGCTGATCCTTTGGATCTTTATTCTTTGGGACTGATATATTCCACATGAATGAGAGGAGGACTAGGAACTGATTTGGACATGCGCGCGCGATTCTTGCGGCTTTTATGCATGCAATATACTCCCTTAACATCGCCTCAAGCAATTTTACTGTTGACTCCACACCCCTTGGGCTGGGGGCATGATGCAAATTCAACAGGACCGGGTTCAGCTTGGCTCCGGACCATGCTTTATAAAAATGCGCAATATTTCCACTTCCACCTCCCGTTTTCGTCCTCGCTATCACACCAATTGGCTCCGGCCTTAATCCACCTCAATAAATCAACAATCACATACTGCAACATCTACAAATGCGGCAGCGTCCTATGAGTCAGCTTATAATCAGCGACTCCGATGCAAATAGCTATGGAGCGCGACCCGCTTTTCAATGCATGCAGGGGGGGGGACTAAGATTCCCTTTTGAGGACAAGGATCTTTTGAAGCGAAGACATATGTGAGCAAAAAACTCATGCAAAACTACCATTCATGTCCCATTTGCCCATTTTACGATCATTTTCGTGCACAATCCAATTCCTTTCCAACAATCGCCCTGTGACCAATCCGAACCACCATCACACATGCCCCTTTCCCTAACACCTGAGGGGGAGAATAGTCGCTATGCTTCAATCAGCTGTCATAGAAGGAGGGGGAGCTGCCTAACTAAGGGCATTGATAATAAGGAGTGGGTGGTATAATGCGACCAAGAAGGACGCTGAGGGGGAGGTCATCGATTTAAGGGCACAGCAAATGGAGGAATCATAAGGCCATCAAACATTTCTTTATTGGCATAGTCTTTATGACAGCCAACACCTTTGTTGCTCATCATATTGAATATGGTAATGATTTCTACATTCATTTTTGTCCTATGGACAATTTTCTATCAACCTCTCCTATCAAGTTGTTACTTGATTCCACATTCATTGAATATTTTTGGATCATGACTTGAGGGGGAGTGTTGGAGGAGCAAGTCATAACGGGTGTTGTGCACTTTCCATACTTGTCTCGATGTGTATTTACATGTATTTACACCGACAAATATATCTTTAGAGTCTACTGCCATCCCAACCGAGCCGCCGCACTGAGTGGTGCAACTTTAATACCCAGATAAGACTTAAACCCAGACATCACAACCCAGAGGACCCCGTCACCCCGACCACACCAACCAGACAACCCTACCTTGTATTGACGAGCCCCTCATGTACATTCAGATGTAATTATTAGTCGGGCTAGCCGCACTGCCACGTACAAACGCGGCCGCGGGGTAACAAAATAGAGTACAACAACAACAACAACATCCTCTACCAAGGGATACATACGATGTCTACCGGGTCGAGCTCATGGACTGCCGTGTCCGGGAAGCAACTACTCATTCCAACTAGGACGATGTCAGAGAATACGTTCCCGTGCTCGTACTAGTTTCAGTTCACGACGATTACTCGGGCGCCGGATGCTATAGATTGCTGCTCCGACTCTAGGAGTGGGCGCCAACGCATCGCCCTCAGCACACCCACAAAATCAACCTCCAAACCAGAAAAACCCCTCCCTGCCCCAACAAGGCCATCCCTGCCCCAGCCTCCCCAGCACCAACAATCGGTCTTACAACCATCACTCTAGAAGACCCAGTGCTAGTTAATGATCCGAATCCTCGAGCCCCTCAAGGACTTTACACTGACTCCCCTGCGCAAGCTGCAATACTGGGGCGCCGAGGGTTGGTAAGACGATTGGCAAAGGCAGGTTCTCTTCTTGCTATTGGGCAGAAGATAATGACGCTGCCTCCTCACACACGAGGGACTCTGGAGGCTCCATCAGGTGCGTCATCGTCGCTTTCGTTTAGCCAACCACTCTTACTCGCCTTTTAAACCTTCCTTCCCTCTGGAAGTGGCACAAAGTGAAACGAGCACAGCCATTACGCTTTCATTCATGAAGAATCTAGATGGATTTTAGAAAGCCTCCAGTGCTCCATCTACCACTTTCTCGCATCCTTCCATCTCTTCCGTGACGACAGCCACGTCAGATGCACCTGCTCCGACAAGCCAACTCAACCATCGACACCAGCAGGCCGAGTGGTTCGGCCACAGAGTAATCACTTTACTCAAACCCGATTTCCAAACCATCTGAACCAGCACCCTTATCGTTTACGGATGACCTCTCTCTCGCTGATTATGGAGTCACTCACATGTTCTCTCGCGGTAAATTTCGGATATCGGCTTCTATTCTGGCAATTTCAGCTTTTCGAGCTGCACCGCAGGGATGGGAAAGGGGCTTAACAAAGGGATAAGCATGTCAATCAGAATTTAAAAAGACGTATCGCCTTTCGGAGGTTTGTTCTGTCGCGCGCTTTCCCAAATGGAAGATATACATCGACAGCTGGTCGATCCCCTTTGGCCCCTTTATGCTTGTTGGATGGCTTCTCATGAGATGACGACGTTTCAATGTCTTGAGGGCCTGGACCTTGATCCTTCTTATGGTGTGGAATTTCAGGGATTGCTGGTTGAGCGGCTCTAAGCACTGGGTCATCACTTACTGTATGGTCAACAACCGCTTGCGCTCGCTCGAGATCCCGCCTGGGTTTGATAACCTGACACAATATCCAGAGAACCTCTAGCCGGGTTTCTAGTTCGCATGCAGTACAGTGATGTGGGGTGAGGTGGGGAAAGGAACGACGACTGATGTAGGGAGAGGTAAGGAGCAAACGGAATGCAAGACCCATTTGTGTTTATTTATGTGTAACTTGTGATCTCATGGATTTGAATCTCAGGTCATGTTCGATTGTAAACATGCAGCGATTTTCGTCAACATCAGGCTGTCCTGTAAAAAAAAAATTTAACCTGAGGCACAGTACATACACAGCTATCCAAAATGTGGGAAGAATGATGACCAAGATGGGGTCTGGTATAAATCAGGCGGAGGTGAACACAAAGAAGTGAAGGTGAGAACGACCAAGGTGACCCGCGCAGTAGCGTAAAGAAGAACAAGTGTTGCAGTTATAAACACAGTAATACCGTTACTGGCACGATTACTCCTAGCCCGTGCAATCCACAATACAAAGGCAGGAGCCACTGTGATATACACCGCTGAAACCCGCCATAGGACCATCTCGGTGTGTGTCAGGAAGGGAAATGACCATGCAAAGCAATGAATTCCCCCAAAGACCATCCCAGCGACTCCCGATATATAGAGGAGTTCCAACCCCTTGGGCTCAGACGCCTCTACGCGGGACGTCGGATCTGCATCTGCATCAGTCTCCGTTTTAGGTGTTTGTTGATCGGCATTTGTCTCGGAAGGGGACTCTTTTGTCACATGGATTGGGAATTGAACGTTGACGGGTTTATCCCACCACAACACGTAAAGAACGAGACTCAATGCTGCATACGCCAGCGCCATTGTCTCCAGTTGCGATATGTGCAAATGGCTTGCCCATCGCCCGACATATTGAGTGATAAACCATAGTAGTTGGAGGACAGTGAGAAATTTGGAAAACGCATCGCCTTTGCTTCTGTCGAGAATTTGCTTCTGTGTTATTGCAACCTTTCTAGTATTCCCAGTGTTCTCGATTATGCCAGGGTATTGCTGCAACTCATTCGTGTTCACACCCCTTCCCGTTGACGGGTCGAAGAAACCACTCATAGCAACAAAATATGAATGCGTCGAGGTCCACCCTTGTGGCAAGTACAAGTCAGTGCCCCCGTCCCTTCCTAACTTGTGCATTTCCCCTCAAATTTATGGGCACACCTTCGACCATCTCGTATTTCTCTGATATTCTCCGAGACATCACGAATTCTTCCCATGCAGGCACCAGAGTCCATTCCGGTACAACCAGTGAAAGGATCACCGAGCCACCGCGCGATCCTATGAACTCGGCATCACCATCGGAATGTGGTACATCTGGGTGCACTGCCGTCCAAATGCAAGCAAACACAGTAAGGAGACAGCTATAGACGATGCCCCACATCGTTCGGTAATTCCGGGGATCGTTGCAATCAACAGGTACATTTTGCAGGAAACAAGTCATATTGTGAGAGGGGATGGGCGCCGAATAAACATTGGAGGCAAGAAGGACGTAATGAAATAGGAGCTATCGCGCGTAACTCAGTCTCGAAATAGAGAACTAGTATTAAGATGTTTACCTATCGCGCGTAACTATAACATGAAAATACAATGAGTTATGCGCAAACACAGATAGGAAAGAAATGGTATCACCTCAGTCTCGAAATAGAGAACTGAGGGAGGGAGAAAAATTACGGCGTCCAGCGTAACTTATATGACTGGAGCCAATATCGCTTAAAGCGATTGTCTGTGACAACTAGCGATATAAGACAAAGTAAATTGGGAGCGCGTGGTACCGCGACTCTGAAACAAAAAGGTATAGTCGTTGTTAGTCACGACGATATTAAGTTAAAATAAAGACTCCCCAATCCACGCTGCAGCTCGGCTGTTGTCGATGAGCGTTGATATTCCAACACGCCCACTCAACGATCATGACCATCGATAATTCCCATACCTCTGGTGAACTTGTCGTGTTTAGCCAGCGCAAGTCCTTTAGTAAGAACGTCGGCCACCTGATCGGCCGTCGGGACGTAATCGAGCTCTACGTCTCCATTGTCGACGCATTCTCGAATGAAATGTTGTCTGACGCGAATGTGTTTAGTCCGCGCATGGAAGGTGGGATTAGCGGCAAGGGCAAGAGCACCCTGATTGTCGCCGAGGATGGTGTGAGGAATAGAAGGGGGTTTGAGGATGTCGCCAAGAAATTGCTGAATCCAAATGGCTTCCTTAGACGCGTGAGTCAATGCCATGTATTCACCTTCTGTGCTGGAAAGAGCCATTGACGATTGTTTCTTTGAACTCCAAGAGACGGCAGCGCCGGCAATCTTGAACACAAAGCCGGAAATGGATCGATGATCGCGCGAGTCACCCGCCCAATCGGAGTCGGAATAGCCTGTAAAATCATCATCGGGAACTTTACCGTTATAGACTAGCTTGTAGTTCCGTGAATAATTCAAGTATCTGAATACACGATTAACGGCGGCGAGATGTTCCTTCCCAGGATTGGCGGAGTATTGGCTCAGCGCGCCCACTGAATACGCAATATCAGGACGTGTACCGAGCATCGCGTACATGATGCTACCGATTCGGGATTGATAATCGCGTACATTGACTTCAGGGGCATCGAGACGGGGTAGTTTGAAGTTGGATGCGATGGGAGTGGAAATCGGACGAGAGTCAGCAAAACCAAAACGTGAGAGAATGTCTTTTACATAGCGGGTCTGGGATATTGAGATTAGGCGCCGGGATCGATCGCGTGTGATCTCAAGTCCTAAAAACCAATGAATGTCCCCGAGATCCTTCATCTTGAAGGCCATCATGAGTTGAGACTTCTTGGCGTTAAGAACCTTGACATCGTTGGATAAGATCATCAGATCATCGACATATAGCGCGATAATGCAGAAGACATGTCCCTTCCCACGATGAATGAACACGGCATGATCCGAATCACACCGGAGGAAGCCGAGTTTCGCGAATTCTTTCTTAGCCTTTTTGTACCATTCCTGCGAGGCCTGCTTCAAACCGTACAGGCTCCTCTCTAACTTCCATACCACATTCTCCTTCCCATAGTCCGCGCTCCCCGCTGGTGGATCCATGTAGATAGTATGTTGGAGATCGCCATTCAAAAAGGCGGTCTTCACATCCATTTGGTGGACCTCGAGATCGAGTCGCGCGGCGATGGCGAGTAGGATCCGGATAGAGACCCATTTGACCACAGGTGCGAAAGTTTCATCATAGTCAACTTGAAAGATTTGACCAAAACCTTTAGCAACAATCCTTGCCTTGTAACGTTCAACGGAGCCGTCCGCTCCCTTCTTCAAGGCGAATACCCAACGACAACCGACGACATTTCGAACATCAACTTCGTCAGTACTAACCGGAACATAGGTCCGGGTTTCCTTCAAGGACAATAGTTCGTCTTGGCAAGCTTCGAGCCAGGCGTCAGAGTCGGGGCGGTTCATGGCGCTTTTGTAGGTGAGTGGAATATCGGATTGGGCGACGTAGGTGTGGGATTCGCCCACTGGTTGGGTGTCTGTGGAATGGGGCTGATTGGATCGGCTATAGGAACTCACGAAATATCGATCGTCATCATCTCTCGTGCGCGCGCGTCGTTCACGTCTCGATCGTCGCGGTCCCTCCGGTACGGATTCTTCCCCGACATCTCCACCGATCACACTATTCAATCCATCCACTTGTCCATCATCATCATTGTCCCTTTCTACCTCCCCGTTACCAGATCCAACCATACTCCCCCTGTCAACCACATGCGAGAGAGAATCCACCACAGGAGATTCAATCGTAACACGTTCAGAATCAGGTGAACCCTCGAAGAAGTGGACGTCGCGAGACTCGTGGATTTTTCGAGCGTCGGGGTCGTATATTACAAAGGCCTTTTTGCCGACGGCGAGACCTAGATGGATTCCCGTAATGGACCGGGCAGCAAGTTTATCCCGTTGACCTTCAGGAACAGCAAGAGTAGCCTTGCATCCAAAGGTGCGTATCGTGGATACTGATGGTTTGTTGCCTGTCCATAGCTCGAAGGGAGAAACATCATCAGGAAGGGCGGAATGGGGAACGACGTTTTTGACGAGTGCAGCGTGCCTGAGTGCGTATGGCCAAGCGGTCCGTCCAACAAGGGATTTGACGCTTTCAAGCATCGCAATCACCATCGTAACGAGAGTCCGGTTAACACGCTCGGCTACGCCATTCTCTTGGGGGGTGTGGGGATTGGTTTTCTCGTGGACGATGCCGATGTCTTTGAGGTATTGGGTGAAGTCGTTAGAGAAGTACTCACCACCACCATCGGTACGTAAGATTTTCAGCTTTTTCCCGCATTGACGTTCAGCTTGAGCCAGGAACTCCTTGAACTTCTCGAGGGCGTCGCTCTTCTTCTTGATAGGGTAGACAGTGAGATATCGCGAGTGGTCGTCAACGAACGTGATGAAGTATCGATACCCTTCACGTGTCACGGTCTGTACCTCACATACGTCTGAAAAAACGCGTCCAAGAACTTCGTCAGAACGGGTAAGTGTCGACTTTGGAATGGGGGAACGTGTATGGCCTGACGCTTCACACTCTTCACAGTAGGTAGAACTTCCCTTCCCATCCCCGATCACTTCCATTCCCCTGGCCATTCCACTCCGGACCATCTTCAGAATCGACTGCGTCGAGATGTGTCCGAGTCGGGCATGCCAAACATCAAGAGACGCTGTCGCTGTGGTTGTTCGAGCAACCAGCGCGGCTTCGACATTCCCGTCCTCGACATCTCTACTGATGTACGCACAATCTAAACCGGTTACGATACAAGGTAGCCTATAAAGGCCACCAGAAGTCTTGGCAATGCCGAGTACTTCGTCGTTTGGATTGAGGATCCGGCAACTGTGGACGGAGAAATGAACTTGTATCCCAACTGAGGTCAAGCGTGCCACGGAGAGAAGGTTAGTACCGATTTTCGGACAATAGAGAACGTTAGTGATGATGACGCAACGATCTTCGGTCCCATTGTGGAGGATGACTTCGATCTGGCCCTGACCAGTGGCAAAAAGGGCACGTTTGTCGCCGAGGTAGACAGGACGAGGAGGATGTAAAGGTGAGTATGAAGAGAACCAATTGCGATTAGCGCAGATATGTGATGACGCCCCAGAGTCTATAACCCATTCAGTCATCCGTGCACGATCGCTCCCTGCAACCGCCACCTGTTCTTCTACCAGAAAAAGGTCGATCTTGGCGTCCTTCTTCTTATCCTTCACGGCTTGTTTATCACTCGACTTTGCCGGCCGTTGGCCTTCAGATCCACCACCTTCCGCCCAACACTGTTCGAAGGTGTGTCCCAACCTCCATTTACAGTTAGTGTTTGTACAACGTGGGCGATCTTTAGTCTTTTTAGATTTCTTCCCGTCCGACTTATCTGACTCTTTGCTAGCAACCTTTCCAGATTTGGCAATTAGAGCGGTAGACGACCTAGGTTTGGATTTCCGTTTCTCTTCTCGGAGAATCTGAGCGATGAGTTTGTCACAGGCAATCGTGGATGCGTCGTCGAGATCCGCCAACGTTATCGTTTTAAGGGTATCATACGACTCTGGTAGTGCTTCGGACACTATCATAGCAAACTTGGCGTCAGTATAAGTATCGCCAAGACTAGTCAGTCGGTCGCGAAGTCCCCGCATCTCGATCAGCTGAGGCTCAAGAGGTTTGGAATCGTCTAGTTGGTAATGATGAAGTTGAGTCATCACTCTAGCTGCATCTTGTGCACCAACTCCATTGTAACGTTTCGACAGGGCAACCCAGGCTTCTTTAGCGGAGTCTTTCCCTTCAATCATAGATAGAGGGGTGTCTTCAATGGTGAGTGCAATCTGGGTAAGGGCGTTGCTGTTTTTCTTATCCCATTCGACAACAGCAGGATCAGGGGAAGTAGCAGCCGCTTTGCCAGAAGAGCTAGAGGACGATGAGGAGGAAGATGAGGAAGAGGAAGGTGAGGAAGAGGAAGGTGAGGAAGGTTTGTCGGAGGTTTTGGAACTGGGATCGACAAATTCCCAGAGTGCTCTGTCGACGAGAATCATGCGGCAGCGAATAGACCACATTCGATAGTTACGACCATCGTTCTTTAATTTCTCGATGTTGTAAATATTCTTAGAACTATCGTTTGAGGTGGCCATGGCTGGGATCACAACCTAATGAAATAGGAGCTATCGCGTGTAACTCAGTCTCGAAATAGAGAACTAGTATTAAGATGTTTACCTATCGCACGTAACTATAACATGAAAATACAATGAGTTATGCGCAAACACAGATAGGAAAGAAATGGTATCACCTCAGTCTCGAAATAGAGAACTGAGGGAGGGAGAAAAATTACGGCGTCCAGCGTAACTTATACGACTGGAGCCAATATCGCTTAAAGCGATTGTCTGTGACAACTAGCGATATAAGACAAAGTAAATTGGGAGCGCGTGGTACCGCGACTCTGAAACAAAAAGGTATAGTCGTTGTTAGTCACGACGATATTAAGTTAAAATAAAGACTCCCCAATCCACGCTGCAGCTCGGCTGTTGTCGATGAGCGTTGATATTCCAACAGGACGTTGATCAGAGCGGTTGCCATTAGATGGAGGTACAAGCACAGATCGAGTATAAGCTTTATACATAATGTGGAATGGGGTACTGCCGATGTTCAGCGCTTTATCAACCATGAGGCAATTCCAGGGGTTTCAAATTGCATTCAATGCCGCTTCTCAGAAATTATGTAAGCACCGCGCTTCATTTACCAGCTGTTCCTTTCTAATGGCGCGCGGTCATGATAACGAGGCCGGTTCGGGCCGTTAGGGTACTATCTAGCGCCCCGAGCAGTACTGTTAGTTCAGTCATTATCACGGACGTACCTCTTTCTTTGACACTACATGAAGGGTGAATGAACCTGAGATACCGATCGATCGTTAGGAAGTATCAGTTGACAGTCACCCTGCTGGCGGTTTCGACGCCCAAAGCAGTACTACCGGCGACCTGCTTATAACCTCAGGCTGTCTCCTTAGGGACTCAAGGATCCTTGGCGAATACTCGGATGGTGGTGCAGGCTTGAGTCTGTGGGTGACCATCTGTTGGTTCGTGTTTTGATACCAGAAACTGTGTTCAGAGGTATGTATCCCTTGTTTGGGTGAGGCCGCTAAAAAAGAAAACCGGGCCACTTTCAACTCGATCAGACGGCGGGGCGAATGCGGGACAGGAAGCAAAGTGCGATGGTCAGAAACGAGCCTGCTTAATACCAAATGCTGAATGATATATAGCGATGATGCATGCACGGCGAGCAATACATATTCCCACATAAGTAGGCAGACAATTGGCAGAGGCGGGTTCTCTTCGCCAACTTGCTATTCAAGTTGGACAGAAGATAATGACACTGCTTCTTCACACACGAACTCCGGAGACTCCATCGGGTGCGTCGGAGGACAAATGGAAGGAGAAAGACGAACTAGTGGTGCGGCCATCGTCACCATCGTCACTTTCGCTTAGCCAATCATTCTTACTCACCCTGGGTGATTTTTAAGCCTTCCATCCCTCTGGAAGCACAAAGTGAAGCGAGCACAGCTAGCAATTGCGCCTTCACCCATGATCAAGGATCTGGACGGACAAAAGCTTTCAACGCCTGCACCCCCCCGTCGACCACCGTGAATTCTTTTCCGATAACTTACGGAAGTGCATTTGTCCATCATGCGACACACACATCATCGCCTTGATCACTCTGCGAGCGGCGTCGCAAACGCATTCTCAAAAATCGAGTCTCCGGCGCAGTCCGAACTCAGTCCATGATCGATGCACCTGGCCCCTTCATCGCTGAGGTGAGGTTCATATCGTTTTGTTACTTATTCATTGTAGCCAATGCCGGTAGTTATCCTGGATTTTGCACATCCTACAAGTACTCTGTGACGGTTTCCTACTATCTGATTTTACTCCCTCGTTTCAATCTGCCTTCCAGTGCCCGATGGGATTCGTAAATTGAATTGAACAGGCCGCTGCTGCTCGAGTTTTTCTCTGGCAGAATTGTTTCTGCTTCTACATATGGCATGGGTGGTTCGAAAAAGCGAAAAAGCGGCGATTTGGGGCTGCAGGTGATAACTCGAAATGGCAGCAATTTAAACCAAATTAACTGAGCGACCCGTGTACTCCTCCATCCGATTGTCGATTGACACACTCTCGCACATATTTGTGTCTCCCACAGCAGGCA
Source organism: Cantharellus anzutake (assembly GCF_015039405.1). NCBI lineage: Eukaryota > Fungi > Basidiomycota > Agaricomycetes > Cantharellales > Hydnaceae > Cantharellus > Cantharellus anzutake. The sequence continues at coordinate 725,333 of NW_024066989.1, read as the reverse complement.
CGTCAAGCAAGAGACTCATCTACGCAACAACCTGGATTTTAAATACACAGCTATCCAAAATGCGGGAGGAATGATGACCAAGACGGAGTCTGGTATAGATCAGGCGGAGGTGAAGCTAAAGAGCTGAATGTGAGGACAAGGAGTATGATCCGCGCAGCAGCGTAAACAAGTGCAACAAGCGCTGTTGTAACGCCACCAATTTTGTCATTGATACGTTCCTCAAACCATTCGGTGAAAATTGGAAAGACAGGAGCCACCGTGATATATATTGCTGAAACCCGCCACAGAATCATCTCCCTGTATGTCGGAAAGGGAAACGACCATGCAAGGCAATGGATTCCCCCAAAGATCATCCCAGTGGCTGCCAAAATGGAAATGAGTTCCAACCCCTCAGGCTCATCCACCCGCATGAGGAACATCGGATTTGCATGAGTCTCTTTAGTGTTGGTCGATCGACGTTTGCCTCGGAAGTCAGAGGAACGGAACGGGACTGTTGTGTCACATGGATTGGGAGTCGAATGTTAACGGGTTTATGCCACCACAACACGTAAACAAGGAGGCTTAATGCCGCATACGCCAGTGTCATTGTCTCGAGTTGCGATCTGTGCAAATGGCTTTTCCATCGTCCGACATATTGAGCGATAAACCATAGTAGTTGAAGGACAACGAGAAATTTCGAAAACCCATCGCCTTTGCTTCTATCAAGGATTTTTTTCTTTGGTATTGCGGCCTTTCTAGTATCCCGGTGTTCTCTATTATGTCGTTGTATCGCTGCAAGTCGTTCGGGTCTACTTCCTTTCCTTTTGATGGGTCGAAGAAGCCACCATGACGACAATGATGCGTCAAGGTCCATCCTTTGTGACAGGTCCAAGTCAGTGCCTCGTCCCTTCCTAACTTCCTCTCAAGTTCAGGACACACCTTTGACCATCTGGCATTCTTCGGATATTCTCCGAGACAACAAGAATTGGTACCATGCAAACGTCAGAATGGCCTCCGGTGAAACCAGTGAAGCCATCATCAGGCCAACGCGCAGTATAATCGACCTGATACCATCGTAGGACTCTGGTGGTATATTTGGGTGCAAATGCAAGCAAATATGGTAAGGAGACAGCTATGCACGATGCCCCACATCGTTCGGCAATTCCGGAGATCGCTGCAATCATCAGATACATTTTTCAGGAAATAAGTCACATTGGGAGGGGGGATGGGTGCTGAATAAACATTGTGGGCGAGAAGGACGCTGATAAGAGCGGTTGCCATTGTCGGATCCGGTCGAGTGCAGGTACGAGCACACCAAATGCAGGTTTAGCATATGCTTTATAACTGTGGACTGGCCAGGCAGGGCATAGGCATATCGACCCCATGTTCAAGCGCTTTATAAGATACGCGACTTTGGATTTCAAATTACATTTGGCCTACGACGCTTCTCGGAAATTAAGCACCGGCGTCATTCACTTTGAACAAATGTCGAATACATCTCAGCAGGTTGACGATTTTACATGATAAGTGCTTGACCATTGCGATAACATGTGCGGGTGGCCATGAAAACGAGGGCCGGTTCGGGCCGTTGGGGCGTATGGAGCGTACAACGGGTTACAGTCATCGCCAAGAAAGTAACACACTCGATGCTCGAAAACGTAGTTGCAGGGTTAGGTTCCTTCCCCACTCCCCAAAGGGGAGAGCCTCTTACTACACAAAGCAACATAGAGATGACTAATGAGTAAATGTACCTAACACCGATCGATCGATAGGAGGTATCAGTCACCCTGAGTGTTTCGACGTCGAACGGTGGCCTGTTTCTATCTCCTTGGGAACTCAAGGATCCTTGGCCAATACTCGGACGGTGGCGCACATTTGAGTCTGTGGGTGACAGTTTGTTGGTTCGTGTTTTGACACTAGAAATTGTATTCAGAGGACTTCGGATCGAGGGCATGTATCCTTCATTTGGGTACGTGCGGGGCCGTCTTCGTCCAGTAATACCAAATGATATATAGCGATGATGTGCGGCAAGCAATACATATTTCCCACATAAGCATATAAGGCCAGGCGAAGGGATACATACGATGTACGAATAACGATGCATGCATAGTTGCGATGAGAATAAGTTAAAGGGACCATCGAGTTATAGGAAGAACTCCGGCTTGCGGGCATTGATCCCATACTCTGCCAAAGCGGAGCCCAGATCGTCCATAGTAAGTACCGTTCTGGACTTGTCCTACATTTACAAGAAGAACACCCATACTATATACGCATTATTGTTTGGAAAAATCAAACACGATGTGGTGTAACGGACCTTTGCTAAACTCGACGAACCCGAAGCTCCACCTGCACCAGATGCACCACTCTGTGACTTCTCTGGAGCTTTCTGTCTACCTGATGGCGTCGCATTCGTTCGCACACGAGCGTGCTGGAATGCATCGGAGGCAATGTCGGATATAAATTTTTGAGCAGCAAGTGAGAGTAGCCGTTTTCTGCCGATTATATGGAAATTTTATCTTGTAAACGCTGTAAAAGGGGAAACGAAAGAACTAGCGTACAATCGAACGTCCTCAGTCTCGAATCCGACCCGTTGAAGGTAGTAATCCGTGACCTCGTTCGGGATCTGCCAAATCGATGTATTCAGTTATCAGAACTTCAGCTTACCCATCACTCGGAGAGGGATCACGACCACAGATCAAAACTTACCAGGGGCTCATACTCATCCAACATAAGCATAAACTCCGCCAAGGTGCGATCTTTCCGGGCAGCCTCATCCTCACGACGTGTCGTCGGCGGTAAGACTTCAGCCGGTGCAGCACCACTTGGCTGAATGGGTTCTTCTTGTTGTGAAGACATGTCGGAGTTACGCAATGGCTAAGGGTCGGGGATGGAAAAAAACGCTCGTTTGCGTCGAACCGTTGGTGCGGCCGTCACGTTCCTGACCACATTGTGGCTGTGCTATCCAACATTGATAACTTTTGGATGTGGGATCCAGTATTGCTCATCGCCCAGGTGAGGCGCTTATACTGCGTTGAAGTCGTTCATAAGGCTCAACATGAACTTTACCCAAGATAATATCACTGCAATCACTACATTACCTAACCCTCTGTGTCATTCTCCCGCCATTACTCTACCTCTTCACCACTTCGTTATCCCTTCGGTACTACAATGGCGGCGCAACGACCGTCGGAATGATCATGGATTGGAGAGAAATGGCCAGTCGGCCCACCGTCGGTAGGGGCGTAAGTGGTGGAGGTTGGGATCCTTTCGAGAGTGCATGGAAGGGAGTTGTTCGCGTCTCTCAATCTGAAGCTGCCGCCGGTGAATCTGGACTGGGAGGCTGGAAAAACAGTTTTTTAAAATCCGTCTCATCTGCTTCGACATCTTTATCGTCAGACCCATTGTTACTCCTGCGTCCTTCGACAGATGATGGGACGCTTGCTCCTTCATCCAACTCCATCTTGATTCCTGGCTCTAGTGATCCGACACGAGGTTGGATCATCGCATTTGCATGGCTACTCGCCTGCGCTGCCGAGTGAGTAACCATACCACCCCCCTAGGATATGACATTTACGCATTCTGTCCTCACTCCATCCTTGATCTTGATCCCTATACAGTACATGGTACCTCTACCACATCGTTCGCCGACCAAGATACATCCTCGACTTTGCCCTCACCCTCGTCCTCAACCATTTCATCCTTACATCCTACTACTCCTCATCCTTCCCCACCTCTCTCTTCTTCTGGTTCATCATGGGTATCGGAGCTCTTTTCGTAATCATTTTCGCGGAATACCTTTGTGTCCAGAGAGAAATGCGTGAAGGGCTCAAAAGTGTACGGGATGACGATTTGGATGATCACGAATTACGGAGATTGGATGACGTGGACGTGGACGTGGACGCTATCAGCGTAGACGATGAAGGACCAGATGTCGATGGGATGATAATCAGTACCATAGGCCCTTAGGATTCACAAACGGACAATACTTTTTTGGGGTCATTTGTACATTATCCATAAACCTAGGATACTCGTTATTTGTAGATAATGAAGATTAGACAGACTTGCAAGACGACGAGGGGTGAACAAAGAATCCTTAAAAGTAATGAATGCACGAAGAAGAGAGTCGTTAAGTGACGTAAAGGTAAATATTCTGCCATCATTAAGACTATATCATGAGCTCCGAGGACTGTGAATTTCAGCCTCCAGTGGAACAACACTGGATATCTGCGGCAAAGAGGGTACAGGGCGTGTTGGCCTTGAGGGCCTTTTGGGAATCGGCGGAAGAGGTTTAAAAGATATACCTGACGGTACCTGAGAAACAGGCGAAGGAATAGGTGAAGGTGACCTGGATCCGTCACTGGAAGTGGATAATGGCGAGGTGGCACCGGTTGGTGTGGGCGACAAGAGAGCAGGGAGTAGTGAAGGTGGTGCGCGTGAAGGTATTGGGGATCGACTTGTAGGTGAATCCAAACGGCCAAGATCAGAGACCTCAGGCTGAGGGGTAGGGTGAGAGATTTCCCTCTCCGTTTCTCGCCCACCAAGTAAATGACATCTTTCAATTCTCGTACAACGTCACCCCCAGGCCCCCAACTTTTCTCTCCGCCAGAATCGAACTCAGAATCATCCTTCGTAACGAGGGAAAGCGGAACACCTCTCCGCCCCGAAGCACGATACTTTTTTGCCAATGCGACTCGTTCCTCCCTCGAAAGCTTGCTTCGTTCACGGGCAAACAAAGGTACCTCGCTCTCACCTTCATACACTTGCTCAGGCTGGTTTGGCGGAAGGTGGAAAGGATCACCCGGCATGTAGAAATGCGACTTATCTTCATCGAAGACGTCTACGATACGAGCGCTGGACTCTGCTGCCGCAGAGTCAGGGTGAAAACGATCGAGGATCGAGGAGATGAATGTGTTCCCCCTTCTTCGTGCGAACTACGAGGATTGTAAGGTGAGTCTTCTTGGGAAGGTGGAAGAGGATCGGGAAGCCGCGAAAGGTCTGACGTCAAGTCGTCCTCATCATCGCCTGCACTTAATGCCGACACCAACGGAGTGCGTCCCCGTTCACATTCCTTAATTGCATGGCCTAGGTGCCGACGAATCTCCGAGTACTCCGTAACAACCTTCCGCCGGAGCCGCTCAATTTCACCCTGACCGAGTTCAACGCCATCAGGAGACGTAGGGGGACTTTGAAGGGTGCCTACGCATGCACGCAGGTGGTTTTTGGCCTTGTCGATGGCAGCCGACATGGCATCCATATGGGCAGCAAACATAGCGAGATTGTCGGGCATGGGTGCAAATGACTCGAGCTGATTCGACGGCAAGGGAAAGATGTCACTGATTCGTCTTATGCCGCCAGGAATTGTCGGTCTAATAGCCGGAGTGGGAACCTGGTCCGCAAGGATCATTATGTTTGTCTCCTCTATTGACGAGGATATGAGGCTTGAAGCCTCCCCCAAAGCGCTAGTGAGTAGAGTGATGACCTCAACAGTGTCCTCCCAGTAGGTATCATCCGGAAGTTCGTTGAACCGCAAGGCTAGCAAGTGCGAGGCTGCATATCTTCGACTAGCAAGACAGCTTTGAACATTGATTCTTAAGGAGTCCACCGAGCCATGCCTTCGTTCAGACTGATCTCTGCTCGAACCTGATCGGCGCATCGAGGAAGAAGGGGCGGTGAAGGGCGAGATGCGATGCGATGGCGACATGCCATCGAACGGCAGAGCTGGAATACCGACACTGCGAGGGGTGATGGAAGGTTGCAATACCCTCCCCATCGCAGGATTTCCCTTTCGCTGCCGTTGAATGCTCAGAGCAGACGTCCCGAATGATTCACCATCATAGTTTTCCTCTGCATCCCTTGTTACAGAAGAGGCGCTGAGTGGAGACTCTTCCGAATCAAAGGATGCATCCCCTTCAGAAGCAAATTGCCTCCGTAACGGAGTTTGGAGGGTACGTTTCGATCCGCCCCATGATGCACGTTTGGAGGAAGATTCAATCCGACCCTGGTGCACAGAAGACGCATGCCGACGATGATACGGAATCGGGGTGCTGGGAATGGGCGAGTACATCTCCGAAAGCATCTTCAGTTCGAGTTCAGATGTCAGAGGCCCGAAAAGACGCCGTATGTTGTCAATTTGGGATTTCGTTGTGTCACAAGTTGCAAGCAAGGATTCTCGAAGTTTGTCTACGGCCGGATGGTGAACCAACCTGGAGGCAGATTTGTTAATAATGATGCTTCCCTAGACCATAGCCCAGGAAATATACCTGAGCTCATCCTCTTCTATCGACCGTAATGCTTGAGCAGCAATCGCATCGAATTTCTCACTTGTATTGACCAGCGCAGTGACGGCGCTTAAAACCTAGCAGTACGGATCTAGACTCAGTGGCCTGAGGCACTTGAAACAATATAAAATGTACTCACCTTGTCGAAAACAGATGGAACCTCATGGCCCATATCGACGCTAGGTTGGTAAAATGTTTGCAATATCCACGAAGCAGCTGCGAGAACGGCAATGGGACTTTGGAGAGCAAATGCAGCCGCAAGTAAAGCCGGCGCAGCCCACGAGCTGGAGTTTGGTGGTTCATTCTCATGCTGACGGGTCTCCTTTAGTTCACTTTCTTTGGGTTTGACATCTAAATCTCCTTCCGTTGGATGTTCCGCAGACGCAACTGTATCGGACAGGATGGATGATGAGATAATTATATATTTGAAGCGTTCTGCGAATTCCTTGTTAGAGGCGCTGGAAGACATTATCAAAGAACGTCCGGCCTGATCGTAACGCATCAGTCGAGGGGCCACAAGGACATCACAGGGGATTCCTACCATTAGGAATATGACTACAAGGTGCAATAGTGTCGTCTGGTCGAGGGCCTCAGTCTCATTAGGTTCCGGGACGACGTCAAGCCCTCCTGGTATTGTTCTCCCTAGGGAGTCGCCAACTGCTAGAGTACGCGTCACGAAATGGAAGTTGAGAAGGGTATAATACTAACACACCTTGAAAGTAGTCGCGCAGGGGGCCTTCTTGGTCAACAAGAGCCTCCGCCATGGCGGAATATATTAGTAGCAGTCCGGGCGGAGCTCCCTCAAGCGGTGCTCCAACGAAATGTTGTTGCCAAAATTGCCTACTTCGGCATCTACAACTGTAAACAGAATGCCTTTGTCAGAATGTTACAACCTTCCTACATAAACAGTTTTAAAACGACCCTGGAGTTGCACAGCATTGATCCACCTCCAGCCATTTCAGGCAGCTGCCTGTTTTATTATTTATCTGCTTTCTTGTGTCCGAGATCGTTACCAGGTGACAATTTTTGGGAAGAACATCATCCAAGTTGCGAACGAACATAGAACAAACAGTCATCGATCCAGCCCGCTACCTCTACGCCTTCCGTGCGGGATGACACGGCTACCATGAGAGATCATGTTTCCTATCACGATCCCAACCAAGGCGGCTAACCCACTGGCTCGAACGACATCTATCCATCTGATCAAACTTCTTGAAGGAAACGCACTGTCCAAATCATTGGTATACCCATTCAACGAGGGACTTTTGAGGGACTTTGGACACAGTAACCTCGTGAGAACTCGTGATTCAAGTCCAACATTGCAAAGGGTATTACATAGGTGTGCGCAGATCAAGTCAACATGATGCCCAACAATATACACACAGAAAAAGGATTCTTGCAGTCCATCTGCTACATAACCAAGCTTCCAACCTCCATTCCCGTGCCCAAAATCAGTCATTGGGATCTGGCGATTCACTCATCTGCATCGAGGATGATCTAGAGTAACCCGCCTCAGAAGCAGCTTCCGTCCGATCAACCATCTCCTCAGTCGCAACCTGGTCATCCAGAGGTTTGTGGGTATCCAATCTCGAACCTAAATATTCAGCTTCCGCCTTGACCGGATCAGGCTCCTGTGTGGCTCTGTGAGTGTCCAGCCTCGCCCCATCAACATCCAATACCGGCTCTTGAGATGCAGGTTGGTTACTATCCCCGGACTGAGGATTCTCCGCACTAGCGGTGTCGAACGTCCCATTGGACGCCGGATCTACCGGCATTGAGTTCACCGCCACCATCATTACCAGTTGCATCAACTCCTCTTGACCTGGAATATATCCATGAGTCTTTTCGAACGATGCAGCTAAAGATTCCCACGAATCAGGCCTAGAGAAGTCACAAGTGCTGAAATCAAACTCGTTCAAGTTTGGCACACTCAACACTCGCGGATTTAACTGTTGAGCATCCGAACTTGGGAATGAGTTCGGGGAAGGAAGGGAGGCGTCGAATGATGTTGGTATGGGAGCAGGTGCGGGTGACTCCGCATTTGATTCGAAAGTTGGAATGGGCCGACTTTGTTGTTGTTGTGGGCCTCCTCCCCGGCGGCCCCGGCGACCGGAACCCGGCTGCGATCGATACCCGCGATCTCCATCCCCTTCAGCCCGCTGAGAATAGTCATCCATATGACTGCTTGTTTGACCCGACCCTCCATACGAATTAGAACTACGGCTGCGGTATCCATCCTCATTTATATTCCTGCGAGGTGGACTGTATGCCCCCGGCCCACGTAGACGGCCTCCTCTCGTATCCTCACGCCTATTCGGTCTGGGACTGCGAGAACGGCTACTTGAACGTGGCGAACGCTCATTTCTCCCTTGACCGTAACCAGAGGCGACGCCACCACCTCGCCCTCTACGTGGGTCGCGATGGGGTCTATTACCATATTCGCCTCGTTGTTCTGATCCGTAATAATCATCACGGCTGGTTAAGGGAGGATCATCTCGATTCAAGTGACTATCGGTCTGGGACGAGAACCGCGATTGTTTTTTGGGAAAATCATTCTGTTGCCCGTTGGTGGGGAAATTATTTACACCCTCAACAGCCGTGTGATGTGCAAGAGACGTAGACGATAAAGACGATGCGCGAGCGAGAGAGCTCGACGCATTCGTCGAAGGTTGACCTATACCAGGATTGATGCTGCCACCAGTTGCCAATTGCTGAAGTAGAGCAAGTTGGGTCGCGAAAGAGGAATCGGATGTTGCCGAAGTTGGTGATCTGAGCGGAATATCAAAAAATCGAATGAGCGTTACGAGATTACGTCCTTGAAGATCAGGATTACATACGGAGCAGGATTTGGCGTCCCTTGAGCCGCCGCTCCTAACAGTGCCAGTAACGCTGGTGGTAAAACACCAGACTGGTTCGATGCCGGTGTTGGCGCTGCCGGTGGCGTTACTGATTTCACTGCTTCATTCATAGCGGGCGGCATTGCAGAACGTCTCGGATCTGAGACTGCAGAGGTACGATCTGGAACTACCGCAACAAAAACACTCTCAGTCTCTTGCACATCTTGTGAATGGTTACTAGGAGTCTCGAGGAATGCATATTGCATTGATAGGGAATGTACTTGGGAAAACAAAAGGCAAAAGATAAGCACCTTGATCCATAGGAGTCCCCAGTGTAATCTGCGATAGTAGATCCAGTGTTCTTGTTGGAAACGTCCCCGCTTTGATCCATATGTCTAGGACTTTCTTCATCTTATCCTGTAGGTTAAGAATTTGAAAACAACAATGAGATTCAAACGAGCGCGTGGGGGACGAAGACAAAACAAAGACCGCAGCCCCGCGCCTCGCTGACACAGGAACCCAGCATGTCGACGACGCGGTGCTTTGATACGAGTACCCACCTTCATTTCAGGGAAATCAGTGATACTGATCAGGTCTCTAAAAAGCCCTTCTAAGACGCCTTCTAATTTCAGTAGGAATGAAGCGGCATTGGGTTTCCCCTGCTGAGACGGGGGAGAAAGTTTCCCTTTAGTAACCAGCGTCTTGGCTGTACGAGCTAGAGCATCAAAGACATAGAGACTAGAGAGTTTTTGCCACGACTGAAGAGTTTTATGCGTTCGATACATTGCAGAAACCATCTGGGCATCGATCTGACCAGTTTGGGACGGGCGATGAGCACTAAGATTTTTCATGAAAGAACCGTCGCCATGAACGTACATCCATATGGCTCGCAGAGAATTCAGACAATTTCGCCATCTTGGATGCCGAGAGCCTTTTGCTCAACACGACCTCTTTGAGTAATGATTCAAACTCCTGCAAAACGAAATGAGTGCGCATACTTGGAGAGTGAGTTGTCTTCTTTACCTCCGCGGGTGTTGCCATTGGCGCACAGACGCTGCAAGTTCCCTGGAACTATTTGGGTCAGAGGAGAGAGGTAGAAGCAACCTGGATATCAATGGATCTGCATCCGAAGGGCACGTGCCACAACTGACCCGTGGGCAAGGAGTTGTCTTCCATTGTCTGTGCGATTCCTGGGAATGGCTAAATAATCACAACTATTATTCGAGGCGTACGAACTTGCATAGAATACAGAATGAATCTAAAGTTCTCGCACAAAACGCACAATTGCTTCTACAAGACACAAAGGTGGAAGGCACACAGGCAAAAGCATCCCATATCATTCCGTTTCAATTTGCTTGACCCAAGACTTGAGCAAACGGATCAACAGTCAGAGCTTGGTGAAAATGTTAAGCCTGAGATCTTTTCCCATTCAGGCGGGCACGACGGCAGAGTCCAGGCGAGCCAGCTCGATCGGGGAATAGCCTCTGTCTTCTCCTGTATAGTTTCTCATTCGACGTCGGTGTTGGTAGACTTTCTTCGAGCCCACCACAACGCCCATCACGCTCCATCCACGGCCTCTTTCGACTGAAACTACGTAGTTGCGGCGTTTTACCCGAGTACGGCCACACACCCTCGTAGGCGAGGTCATCATCTGGACAGAGAACCTCTCCCATTACGTCTTTCGGAATCCATTCCAAGATTTTCCCAGCCGTGTAAAATTTTTGATCGGCAATATCGCTTTCAGGAGGGGGTGATAAGGCAAACGAAGACCACTCAAAGAAGGGGAGTCTGCTGGGGCGCATGTCAGTTGAACTGGGGTGCGTTAAGAGGCTACTGACTGCGAATAGCGCCGATGGAATGGATCAGGGGCATCATCTTGTTTTATCTCATCAAAGGAAGACCTTTCAAGCCCGTCGCCTTCAAGATATTCATCGGCCTGGGTCTCTTCCGCATCATTAGATGCCATCGCAAGATCGTCGTTGTCTTCCATTAAACCGGACGCAGCTGAAGCACCTGTGCATATCCCGTCTTTCCTATCAGGAGTTAAGGCAACTAGAGTGATTCCTTCTGCATCGTCACACTTCACTTCCATGTCTGAAAGAGCTGGAGAACCGATGGTTAAAGGCGCAGGTTGTTGCATCAGGGGCGGCATGGATATCGGAGGAAGCCCGCAAATAAAGTGATAGAGACGATGAAATATGGACCTCGCAGAACAGCAGATGGGTCTTGCAGATGGAAAGTGACATCTGTCACTGTCGAGGACGAATTTGTGCAAGGGACGATGGCGCCCAAACTGAACAGATGACTTCACCCATCGGGCATCAAAAATCTAAAGGGCGTACACGCCATCCATGCGCCCGTATATTAGTTCGTAATAACTTACGACTATAAGAGGCCGTTCACGGAAAATCCTGGCAACAGAGAACAATAAGCGGTTCCGTGACATCCCGCACAGGATATACCTGTACGCGGCCGAATCCCCGGGGCCATCGCAAAAGAAGTGAGTAACCCTCAGTTGTTGAGATGCTCGGTGTTGCCACACCGCACCGCCGTTCAGCGTCCATATCTTCTGATAGCCCACTGAGGCGCTTGAGAACCAGCCTACGAGCCCTGAAAACATTAGATTTTCGCCCGTTTCGTGCATTTTGAGGGTTCGGCGTAGTGCTGTCGGAAAAGCGAAGCCACCCTGATATTAACGAATATTAGCGGACAGTTAATCAAAGTACTTTATGTGGACACCCGCTTGGATCACGCGTTCGCGGGAATTGCCCTTGTGCTTCTTTCTTCCTGTTGCTCCTCAAAAACATCCCCACTCGTTTTCTTTGACGCAAACGTCAACCTACGCTCTTTCATCGCAGCATCCAAGATGTCTCAGCAGGGTCACAGGCAACGTATGCAGCGCCTTCGTCGCGGTACCAATGCGACAGATTCCTCTGTTTCGTCCCCACCTCCCAGCTCAAGTCCCAGTGAGTGTCTGAACCGATACCACCTCAGTGTCCTCTCGTATTCATGCACACGCACCTTCCTCTAGGCCCTGCTAACCCCTCTACGACGAGGCCTACATCTACTCCACCTAGGACGACTTCCTCTCCCACCACATCAGCAAAGGAGACAACGACCAAATCTCCTCCCACCTCCACTGCGACTACCGCTAGTTCTGGTACTTCGACTCCGTCTTCTTTCACGAGTCGGGATTCGCAGTCTCAATCCTCGTCGCCATCCGGCTCTAGTGCTACCCCGACTTCGTCGTCAACGAACTCTGATTCGTCTGCGAACACTTCGTCGTCAACGAGCCTGGCCACTAGCAACTCCCGGCCAACGACAATGACGAACTACGTCGGGTCATTGACCACATTTTCTCTGGGACCCTCCAGCTTTTCTGTGTCCGAAATATCTACGATTACATACGAAGGCGGTGCAACTCCCACCAAGGCCTCAGGTCTTAGCTCTAAGAAGCAAAGTTTATCCGCCGGTGCCATCTTCGGTATCATAATGGCTGTTCTTATTGGAATTGCAGCCGCCTTCTTTCTCAATGCCTGCATCGTGAGTTTCTCGCGCTTTCTATTGTCGTAACCGCTGCCAACACACTTGTGCTTATCTTATGTAGCGTCGTAGAATTAGACGCGCGCACCGTCGTCAAATGCGCCATAGGGACCGTCTTGCCCGTCAATCTGTTCACATTCCGGATGAGCCCGCTCTTGTTATGGGCACTCGTAATGCGTTGGCGCTTGCCCGGGCTAACATGGGCCATAATGGGATTTCCACCCCCCCACCCGCCATCCAAGTGACGGAGCAAAATGAGAACAGGCCTTATACCGATAATCCTCAGACCACTGAGCAAGATCAGTATGGTTCCACCCATGGAGAAGCTTATCCTGATTATTATAACACGGCGGTGCAACCCGAGGTGGCGCATGTTCAATTCCAGCATCCATATGCCTATGATGCCAATGGTCCCCCCATCGTATCACGGGAGTTAACCACGAACCCTCCCCAGATGCAGCATCAGTATGCGGACTTAAGTCATGCTCTTTCGAGCCCTCCTCCTGTCCACGCAGCGAACACTGGTAGTCCGTTCTCTGATCCTGTTGAATCTACTTATGCACCCAAGAGGTCCAACTCTGGCGGCCAAAATGGAAATACACAGGACAGGTTTTTCATGGCGCAGTACGCCCAGCCCACACGAACCGGCACGCCGGTTGATCCGAATCCTCAACAGTACTTCACTCCAGGGCAGGGCCACAATGGCGGCAACATGCATGCTGCTTAGAACACCCCGTTTCACACCACGGTCATGATGGGTATTGTGATGAATTTGCTGCGCTGTCTCCTCTGTTTTCCAATCGCCGTTATGAGCCGCGGGACTTGCTCTGCTCGGTTCTCTCTTCACATTTACGTCAGGTCCGATCTGTCTGTAACACAACATTTCCGTTCCTTTATGACTGTGCTATTTATTCGTTGAACGCTCTTACGTGCGACTCGATGTTCCTTTCTATCTGGGGTGCTGCAATGCCGAAGTGGGGGGTATCATTCAGTTACCCACCCTTAAATTTTCCTTCTAACTTGCGGTTTGTGTAATGTCCGTCTCTCCTTCATTCTGATTTACCCACAGTAATGTTTCCTATGCCCGCACGCCTTTTGTAATTGTTTGCGGCCGTATTTGATTTCTCTCCATCTCCTAGTACCTGTTCTCATTCTCCGTTTTACGTTACTCTATAACTTCATGTACCATTGTTGCACTTCGTCAGGCGGTCCTGGAACAATGGTGCTCTAGTGGGGCCATTCAGGCGATGCTGGCTCCGTTCAATCCAAGTGTTGCCTTTGCAACTCTGTTCGGTTTTGTCATAATAGTGCAGATTCTTCCCATCAAGGTTGTTTTGGGCATTCTCGTCCCTCGATGCAATGTGGACGTTGCCATTTGAGATTTGATGATAAATGTAACTGATACATGCATGTGGTAATAGGGTATGATCCATCAAGGAATTGAGACTATAATTCATCCTTAGTGTCTTCCGGACCTTGTAGTCCCTTGAAGAACTGGGAGAGGGGCTCGAATTTCAATTTCCCTACCGAACGTGCAGGATGGAGAAAGGCAAACGGGTGTCAGTTCACATTTAAGGGTGAAGAGTTGCTCATAACAAGGACTTACCATCATAAAGCGTGGGTTTCTTTGCACCTTTCTTCCAGATTGCAACCTTCGATTTGATGTCTAACTCCCACTCGCCTAGTCCTAGGGATTTCGTTATGGACCCAGACTCGTCTTTGGTGGCACCAAATGAGATGTCCTTGTAGAAACGTGAACCGAGGACCTTCCATAGGACTGGAATCTTGGATTGGGTTGTCAGGAGGAGCGCACGGGGTTCAGTAATGTCCTGAGTATGTAAAAGAGGATTAACCAAAAAAAGGATGAAAAAAAAAGGATGGGGAGCAGAAGGCATTACCTTATCGGACCACTTGTTAACCGCGTCAATGGATTTCAGCGTCGTAACGCGTGCAGGCACTTCACTACCAGCCCAGCTGGCGATGCTCGCTGCCGTTCGCTCGCCATGATAATCGTGAGACGCGCCCTTCAACCCCCTTGGAAAAGACTGAAATTATACATTAAAACAGAACCCCCGATCATAGATGAATCAATTCGTACCTTGACCGTTGGGAAACCCTTGACACCTTGTTCAGCGCATAAACGTTTATTCTCGTCCGCGTCGCAGTCGACGGCATAAAAGTCGATTAACGGAGAGAGTGACTGGGCTGCTTTGGAGTATTCTGGACTCAAATTTTTACAATGCTGAGAGAACAGATCGGAATTCCACATCGCGTCAACCATCCGATGGCGCATTGGATGGGGAAAATCTAAAGCTTACTCCACACCATGGAGCGACAAACGCTACCACAGAAGTCTTCTAATTTGGAGAGACTACAGTCAGGAAAATCGCGTTCACGCGGTCTGTAGGTGACGTTGACACGAACTTCATCTTTCAGTGTCTTACGAAATACAGTGTCCTGAAGCATCTTTACTGGCCCTCCAGGAGGGAAAATACCAGCAGACACAAGAACTGGAAGGACCAGAGAGAGCGCTAAAGCCTGGGCGAGCATATCAGAGCAAGTTCGCGGCGCAAATGACGAGTATTAGTAAGGACCACAAGATTACAGACGTGTCAGTCACGTGGTTAGGGCCAAGGACACCCAACTGATTTCTCACGAGGTGTCAAGAAAGAAACTTGCCTATGCCCCAAGCTTACCCGATGGAAAATTCCAGGAGCAGTTTCGCACCCCGCTCTTGTTGTGAAACAGCAACGCATGACTTATCAACAAACCAAATATACCATAATGATCTTGTGCACGCACGCTAAGTCGGTGAAACACCGGACAACTGATGCCCCTCCCTGACGATGTTATGGATGGATCATTTCGTTATCGTTTTCTGCGTTTCCCTCAGTCCTTATTTATGGTGCACTTTGCTGGAGAACTGAACTTGTTACGACAGTTCTTCGGTAGCAACGCGTTGCACCTGAGGCCCGTATCCTCTACTTTCGCTCCGCCATGTTTCGACGCTGTTGCAAGACATGCATTCGACCAGGAAGTCGTCATTGGGCGGCCGTTTACGTAGGCAACCTTGGTGAAAATGGTCTATATTCTTCAAAGGTATATTGGAAGGGAATGCGTGAGGGGTTCTTGTAGAATTGAGCAGGCATGATGGCTCTCCTGGAAAGCTAATGTGTGTATGCGCTGCCGCAAGATCGACGTGATGTAATGATACACAGGGAGTGTCCAATACATTTGGATGCGTCAGAACAGTATGAACAAATGCGAGTGAATCCAGTGGAGACGAAAGAAAAAATGTTTAGAGCAAATGTTCAAAGAGTAAGCAGGAGAGGTAAACAGCATTGAGTAGCAGATCGACGTTGCATCGATCTTAGGTCATAAAATTCTCATTCAAGGTAGAATAGCAAGTGCGTGTTAATCAAACACGCGGGTGTGTCGATGCTGTCTGATTTGACTCTGGGTTTGAAATCCCACCTCTCGTCCCTTGTACGACTCGCGATATATCCTCCCGTACCTTGGGAAGGGAGAGGATTTTTTTTAGCACACATTCCAGCTCGGAGAAGGGGTTTCGTCGCAACAAATCATGGCATTGCTCACCTTGTCCGGAAGACGAGACAAATGAATTGACTCGCCCACAGAATTCCCTCTGTGGAGCCGCTCTCGTATCGTCGAGCGTGAATGTAGGCTATAAATAGGGATTGTAAGCCAGAAGACGGGAAGTATAGCAGCGGGGTTATGTTCTACGGTGGTATGGATGCGTGCTTACTTGGCTAATAGAGACGCAGTGTAAAGACCCCCGAGTGGCTGAAATGCAGCAGTAAAATGCTTCAGTTTACTCCAGAAGCCAAAACCACTAGATGAACGAAAAGGAAATCGCATACCAAGATAAAACACTCGTGAACAAAATGGAAACCGTAAAAAGCGAACTGCGTAAACAAACACAACGTGTCAGCTCTCGGGTCCGTTCATATGAGATGCCAGCCCACGGACAGCAAACATGATTGCCATAGCTGCCAGGCTAAATGGGGCGAAAACGGCATGGAGGCTCAGCTGCTTCACTAACTACCGCAATCTCGTACCAGCACGTACCTAGTTAATAAACCCGTGTTAACGGCATATATCGTTAAAAATCGTACGACCGAGTCCGTACTGCAGTAAATCCACCAATTAAAGAATTGAAACATTAGAGTCTAACAGGGAGGCGCGGGGGCAGCTTCACCCACCGAGGAAATCCTGTCCGCATCCTCCTAAGGTACAGTGACATCGAGGCAGCAATGAGAAGGTCCGAGGCTGCCTATTATTGCGTTGGTATATGCATTCGTCAAATTTACCACTGTAAATCATTGTAAACACATACCTCTATCGTGAGCCACGCGATGATGAGTGGCCGGGTTGAATGTACAATACTTCCGATCCCATGCGAGATATTCCTGAGGACGATGACGGTTATTTCGACGGCAACAACACTAGGCAATGAGGAAGTTGAGCCCACGCTCTAATCCAAATTACTGGTAAGAAGGATGAAGGATGAAGTCTAAGATTAATATCGCAATTTTCCCGTCACGATCTGCGAATGCTTTACCGAGGCCTGTGCCTGATTGGGTGAAACATGGTTATCAACCAATCAATTTGAAAATATTACACTCACTGAGTTGCGCGATCGTCATGACGATCTTAGTAAACACGGTTACTAGTACGATATGCATGAGATATTGCAAGCAGAAGAGAGCACACACCACCACTGAAGGTAACCACGACGACTTTGC
Source organism: Cantharellus anzutake (assembly GCF_015039405.1). Classification (NCBI taxonomy): domain Eukaryota; kingdom Fungi; phylum Basidiomycota; class Agaricomycetes; order Cantharellales; family Hydnaceae; genus Cantharellus; species Cantharellus anzutake. The sequence continues at coordinate 707,930 of NW_024066989.1, read as the reverse complement.
GACTGCAGTCGAAAAGGGTGGACTCGTCACTTCTTACGCCGCAAGCGATTCATAGGCGTTAGAGAAATGGTGACTCACTTTGACGCAGCCGATAAGCGAAGAAGAATTGGACAATGACCGAGCATATGACCTACGCGTGTGGGGGTAAATGAGGTGCCCGTGCCCAGAAACCAGGAGGCATAGAAGAAGCTAACCGTAAGTAACTGGTAGACTGTGTTGATCCTAGCCCAAAGGTTGGTGTTCCGTTTTTTGGAGACAAGGAAGGACGTGCCATTTAGTGGAAGTCAAGGGCCTCCCGAACAACACAATCAATCCACTCCACTCGCTATACGCGGAAACAACACTGACGAAAAACAATGCGAAATAAGCAGGTGAAAGCTGAAGCTTTTTTTCGAATGGCTTACAGGTGGAACATCTGGAGAACCCTGTGCAACGTAAGAGCTTTGTACGAGGATGATTAAAGGTCGAAGCCCACCATAATACTGCGACGATGCTTTTAACGACAATGTGATCATGGGGGAACCGTTGGTAGTATAGGAACGCCTGGACAGAGATGATCCCGAGGAGACTGTCAAACGAAGTACAAGACGAATGCACGGTTTAGACGCGTGCCTCGAAAATATCAGTTTTCTTGTCGCTGGATCCATGTAAGACAGAACGTACACGGAGCTGAGAATCTGCCTACGAGGTAGCCCCCATAAAGGTTTTCGAGTGGAGACATGGCCATCTTGAGAAGGCTACCGGCAAGAAGTGTGCTGTTCCCCTACAGAGCAAAGATATCTTAATGCTGGCCTCTACTGCTGGTTCCCTCACCCCAACATTTGTATTGGGATAAAGGAAGCCCCTCCCTTCGTCTTGGGCAGTCACGGGCGGCTTCTTAGAATGAATCGATTTCCCAACCGCGTACCTTATCGCGGCATTGTATACATGGCCACGCTGGAGCAATCTATGGCCTATACAATTTGGATGCGAAGCTTTGCGAGAAAATATGCATGGCTCTATAAGTAGCTGCCCTCGATGGTTGTACACGACGCTTGTTTCTGGTGTGGGAAAGCAGATATCTGTGTCTGTTGTCAGTGCTTTTTCTCACGGTTGGCGTGCATCGTTTCAACCGCTTCCAAGCCTTCTTATAAGCACAGACAGAAGCTCCCAAACCATAAAGCAAGGGGTTCATCGTGGGTTAGACACCCTAATTTTAGCCGCCACGGTTACTCACGATCACTTCAATTACCATGTTGCTGCGTGTGTTTTGTCGGGGAGCATCGCCGGGACATCTCGTAGGATTTCCGAGATGTCCCTCACGGTGATCGCCATCTATGTTCTACGCCAGAATCAGTCATTTTCAAGCGGGTATCGCCACACCTCAGGCGATTGTGCTGTACATATAGGCAGGTGACCAAGCCCAGCATACCCTCAGCTCAAGCGCACATATTCAGACTGAATTCGGTTCTAAACTAGGGATTGATCGACACTCGTGCTGGATTCCCCGGTGGCTGGGATCTCAATTGGGACAACTTATTTTGCGGACAATTTAAGCGGATATCATACCTCACTGATCAATTCAACTAGGTATGTAAAGGTTTTTCCCTTGTAGCAGTCCCAACAGGCATTGTAAATCGATACTTGGAGCTTGAAAAGCCAAAACAGGTTGTCCTCAAGCTCTTACTCAATATGTAACTGTATGATTCGATGTCCCAGAGCAAATGAATTAAATTACCTCTAGAGAATCACGTGCTCAAGTCCACGGCAGAAATATTTGCCTAGAAAAAACAGCTCCCTGAAAATAAAGCCTCAAACACACTACTCCCGTACCACTTCTAAGTTGTACCATGTACATATCCCAATAGGTTGCGACAGTTAATGTGAGTGTATTTACTTTCTGAATGGTGACGAGTCATAATCTCAGCTTCGGAGGTGACTCTAGCATAAGGGTGATGTGCCTGATGTGCCAGACACGAGGATCTCACACGATGACAATCAACATCAGGAGACTCCGGGCAGGCCGGGGCCGGCACCGATAGAGAGGAATTGCCAGTGCCTGCCGAGGCAACGTGGCCTGACCGTGAAGGGTGTTGTTCTGGCAACAACGAAAGCATGGGATGATCACACCCGTGTGACGGCGGTTCATGTCGGAGCACTGCCTGTTAGTCCCTCATCGGGCTTTTGCGGCTTAAGTGTGGCCAAAAGTTTGTACCTGGGACAACGAGAGGATAAACTGTGCAGGCCAAATAATGCAACAAATTTGCAGCTCTAATACAACATAGACACGTGGGGTTTTGAAGTAATGATTGCACCTATATTCAAAGAGGTCGGAGAAATCGTAAGACTGGCCGGGGACACCTGAATGTGAGGGTGAGGGTTAATTGCCTTTGCCGAGTTCCGCTCAAACAATCCACCCAGAACGAATCGCTGGCACGCTCCAAGCCAGTGAAGCCCATCTGCCTCAAGTTGGAGAGTTGTTGGACCCGTGAGGGTAATTTCACTGAGGCTTTAATCAACCAAAGGGGGATTGTCGGCGCGGACTGACGCGTTAAATCACTTTCGCTGGCCAATGGGGTCAAGGGACAGCCACCCTAATCAAGGCCAATAAACACAAGGTGGCAGTAGAACGAGTTAAGTAATTTAATTGTTATCTTGCTGTGACACTAGGCGTCAACATCGGTGGATAGGAGGTAGGAAGAAGGCGCCTCACTTGAGTGCTAACGTAGAACGAGTTTGTTGCAGATCCAAGTCTAACGGCTAAGATGATAAGTACGACATCGGATTATCGACCCCATTTTCGGTTTCTGCCACCCGACATCCAACACGATCGACTCGTCGTGACTCGTCAGGTGGAGAACTTCTTTTCCCAAGAGATGGCGGGGCTTTCGAAGCAGCCTCGTGACACATCTACAATGTCCACCCTACTGGTGATATTTGCGAATCTTTCCGAAACTGGGTTATGGTCGAGTCAGAGTCGAAGTCGCGCCATTCTGTTCTGGGGAATGGGATGTGGTTTGAAACAATTCTTGCTCTAGAAGACAGGATGCATCATCCACAGCAGCCGGAGATGAGTGAGACCAGTGAAACTTGAGTTTTGTGAGAAAACGACGCTGGGGCCGAATTCTTGAGGATGGAATGGGGAGAGGGAGATCGGGATGGCCTTGCATCTGATTCTGCCTGGATCTCTGCCTTTTGAATGGCCCTAGCGATCATTCGTGGTACGAAAATGGAGATGGGCTACGCTAGATTCGCTTCGAATGTCGCTACTGGCTGGATATTAATGCTGGGCGAGTGTCCTCCATCTTCGGAGAGATTGGGGATCAGATCTGTATCGCCGGACAGGAAAGAAGGACTAGGTTGACTGAACGCTGCTGGGGTGGATGTAGGTGAGGGTGATATGCGAGGGAAAGTGAGCCATTCTCGGCATCATGACCGGGTTCCAGTAAGATGGATTGCAAGATGGTTCTGCTGGAGCATCTGAACGAACAGCACCATAAACGCAGAGTCCGCTGTGCTGCGCTTTTTCATTTTGATACGGCATCTGTAGTCGAGCTATCAGTTGGCTGATAAGAGTTTACTAAATTCACACTAACCTATCACAAACTGTTCCCGGCCCTATGAAATGGTAGACCTTCCGGACCCGAACCCCACTTCTCGACAGACCGCCCGTCTTTCAGTCGACCTGGCCTTCCACATTGGCTGCCAGTTCTCTCCTTCACAGGCGCTGGTTTCCGTTGCTTCTGTCTTCCGGTTGAGATCAACAACAGCTACCATGCTGTCAGGACCGCCTTGGGGGGCAAATGCGATATGGGCATCCTTATTTCGGTCTCGTGAGCTTCGAAGTTCGCAACTGCCCGGTGCCAGCCGAAATGGACATGTTGACGTGTGAACCTCTACTTTGGTAGAGGCTGATCCTGCCTACATGGAACCGGCGTCTGAGGGTAGTAGGATATACCAATAACGAAAGGGAACTCTTGCGAGTCCGAGAAGTTTGGTCCGAGGGAATGGGTTGGACGCGGTGGGCAATAGGATGTAGCTGACCATACTTATTCGAGTTGTTGCGTCTATCCCCGAGTCGCGCGCCACTGCGATTGGTGACGAGGACTAGGCGCCTCTATTATAAGTACTGTTGGGTGAGGGCACAGATGAAGGATGCTCTGATAAACGTTGGCGAGATGGGACTAGCACCTCACTAGGAGGTGCGTCTGAATGAGAAATGGGAGGCGAATGTTGCCATGGGTGGGTATTGTGTGTGGGCACGTTGCGTCCGTCGGGTTGGCGGGTCGATTCCAAGGAAGGTCCATCAAGTGGAATACGGGCGATGTGGGTAAGCTGCCTGCTTGGGCCTCTGCGCATCAGTGTGTATCGCATGCAGTATTTCCACTAAAAGAAGAAAGGAGCGAACGCACTCTTGGAAGGCGATCGTGTTCCTGTCTGTTAAAAGCACCCTAGGGAAAGGAGAAAAGAATCATGAATATACGTTTGGATTACCTCTGGATTGAGTAGCTTAACTCTCCAACGTAAGGTGATGGACTTGGAAATTGCAGCGGCATGGAGGAGATGGCGCAGGCCTATGTCTGCTTGGGAGACGGCTGGAGAAGGATTTCACGACATAACCAATGAAACACCCGAGGTCTTTGGTTTGAAGTCGTCCCTTAATACTCCGTCGTCGTCTAAAACGTCTTCATCCCTTGGCGTAACAAGAGAGTACACACATACACGCTTCGAAGCGACGAATTAAAGTTTTAGAGACTGACGGCAGGCACCCAACGTCCAAAAGGATAGCTGGCAGACCATTTCAAACGGCCAGTCAAAATTATGACAAAGTTGAACAATTATGTACATCCCAAGGTCCCGAATGGATTGTGTTGGGACAAGTTAAACAATTCATTTACAAGTTTAAGCAATGGGTTCTTTCTTGTCGCACACGCCGGTCGAGAATTATGCATCGGTGATTCATCAAAAGAAAGGATGCATAAAAAGACGACGCATAATGTCTCACCCCGTACACTGGTCGCTCCACACGATTAGGAGGCGGGACATCATGGTTTGGACCATCTACATCATGGGTGTAATCAGTATGTTGAACTACTGACGGTGAATGACAGAAATATTACTCATGGGTTGGCCACACACCAGGTGTCAGGAAAAGTTGAATCGCTTGACGAAAAGATTCATTGTCAGGAATTTTCAAAGTTCTCCGCAGGTATTCTTCATCGTCTCCAGCATTGAGAACGAGTACAAGTGTCATTTCACCGTTGACGTCGGCGGCAGCGACGTAGCTAAACGCGTCTCGCGGCAGGCATCGGAGGATGGAGCCGACCCATGTGTCTGGGTCATCATTTGGATACCGCTGCCGGATTTTATCCATGTCCACCATGAAGCCTTGGAGGAAGTTGGCTAAACGTAGTTAGTGGATTCGTATCCGGACCAGAGTTTGATCCACACCTTTTACCGTGGTCATCACCTATTACCTTGCTTCCAAGGTCACTTGCATAGTAGCGGGAATTTAATTGTAAAGCATGTTTTGGTCGGAATAAATTCTCCTCACAGGACAAGAACAATGCCTTAACTTTCTCAATTTTTTAGCATTGTGAAATTCTAATCCGACGAAAACATTCTGGTATGCTCTCTTAACAAACTTTAATAATGCCACTTTCTGGGATATGTTGTGTAGAAGGCACAAAACTTCGGGTAATTTTTGTCCCATCTTGAGCTATTTATAAGCTGGCTGAAAGGTCAACATACCCCCCGATGTCAACCACTGTTCAAAAAACAATATGCTATAGAGCCTGAGTTTCTGTATTTATATCACCCAGCCTTGATCTCAACGGACCGTCCAACGCCCAGGTTAACCTATAAAATAGCGATAGGTGTTTGAGATGATGGGGCCGTAGCCAAGGTATGTTATCGGTGCAAGGAGTTTTTGGATGGTTATCCATCAACCTAACCTTACGAAGTCATAGAGGCTGAAGTCCTGCCTGAACCTGACCCCGAGCCGTGGTTCCATCGACACCAGAGGCAGTTGCAGGGGCCTTCCCTTTTGCAGCATGCGATACTCGACGCCTCATCTAGAGATTGGAAATCCGTTCATCGATCAGTCTTCGATCGGGAAGTTAATGGGGATTGACATCACCTCTGGGAGCCGAGAAAAATGAACGGAGTGGATCCCCATTCGATTAGTTGCTTCCAGTCGTTGCCGAATCGTGGAACGCGAATGAAGGCTGGATGGTTTTGATCAGCAGGCGGGTGCTTGTGTCAGCGATAATGAAACGGTGATGTGAGTAAAACGTACTTGGCGAGCAGACTGACGACGTAAACAGCCCCAAGAGGCTGTCACGATAGGATGATGCGTTAGGGGAAATGGGGACGGCGACCATGGTGGGCAAGACACACCAAGACAAGGACCATATAAGCAAAATGGTAACCATAGAATGCGAACTATACTCAAAAGCATGGGCTTCAGCAATGGTCATGCAAGTGATTATCTTACCGCGAACATAATGATCAGTGCTAAAATACTGCCGCAAACAGAGTTCGTTGTGAATGTTCATGATAGTGAACGAGGGGATATTCTTACGCTGTGACGGCTCCTGTGTTGATAGCGTATGCACTCAATGTGGCGATGGCGGAATCAGTACTGTGGAATGGTTAGGCGATAACTAGAAGTCTTCCGATGGTCACTTACCCCCGGAACCCAGTCTTTTGTTTGGATAAGAAGTGCCACATGGATGCAGCGATCAGAATATCGACAACTGCTTCGAGGAGAAGCCAGCTGAGAATGAGTGGGCGAGTTGGCACGACCGCCTGCGGAATTTGATGGAAGAGGCTCCTGTGAAAACGGTGTGCGAGTGGCCGTTAAGATTCGTTTTTGTACTGCTTGTCGTGGCACGCACGACTTGAGACGGGCCGCTGGAGAATTGTTAGTATAGGAGGGGATGATGAGTGCTGTTTAATTCGCATTCTTCACAAACTCACCAAAAGCGACCCCTTTTTTGAAGAGTGGAAGTAATTAACCGATAGCCAATAGATCAGCATGATACCTTACCAAACTGTGCAAGAGTGAGGATTACCTAGTACAGGGTGTCAAAATATTGGGTCAAAGTGATTGGTGAGTATGAACATACCACAAGGATCGAGAGCCAGGTTGAACGACTCACTGGAATGCGATATCAAGTACCAGTTGTTGAGGGTAATGTCAGGATTTACTCACATCGGTAGAAACGACATGCATAATACATTTGGACAATCGCTGCACAAGTAACCTGCATCGGCATATGTGTGAAGAGATATCTTCATTGGAGTGACAGGAACCCTAACTGTGATCGTTTGATGGATGGCTGAGGCCCTGCACATACAAGGTGAGTGACGGTGAAACTTGAATATAAGAAGAAGAATACCAGTCGGAGCGAAGAATCGGGACTCCAAAGTTGCAGATAATTCTGGCGCGGATGACATACAAAGAACACCCTCTGACCAGGGATCACAATTCAAAGAATGGAAAGACAGCGTCGGAGTGTGCTCACGTCTGGAATGCTTGCAGAAGACTGAGAACAACCGAGAGAAAGTGTGCATTGAACCATTAAGAGCGACCAGTCTTCCCGCAGCCGACCGAACACTTACATTAAGAACGCCACTGTTCCCTTAATCAGTAGAGGGTCTGGTTTGAATCGTCTGAAGTACAGGTACGTTTGGATGGTAATGATTCCAAAGAGTCTATTTGGACGAGACAAGAGAGGATGAAGGTGAATCAGTTGCCTGGAAAACCAGCCGAAGCTGTTCAGCGGAGGACAAACATCACGTTGAGTATTGCGCCAGCCATATAACCCCGTATATGTGCTCGAGGGGTGTCATGGGGGGGGTTGGCTAAAGTATGAGAAGGAACGTCCGAACCGTCGTGAGGGTGGGCTGGCTTTTGAGTGACTGGATGTTAAGTTGGCTTTGTGTCCGGTGCGCGAGCGCATTACTCAGACCGGAACCAGAGAGCCGCAGAAATTTCACCAGTTAGAATTGTTGAAATGACTTTGGTTCACTGACGGGCGTTCTTCTGCTCGAAATATCATACAATTGCAAATACTTCCAGTTGGAGGATGCTATTCCCATTTCGGATTGATGGCCCGGTGCAGTGGCAATTCGACTGTGTACTTCGAATCTAGCTAGGCAATATAAAAGACTAGCGAGTTTATCGCTCAGTCCCGTTGTACGTGAACTGAGGGAAGGTTGGGTTGTCCAAAAAATTAGGTTTTTATAGTCAGGCGTTATGAATGCGCACTGACTTTGGCATCGATGTCACCAAGAAAGGCAATAGGCGAAAATCTAAGACGCCACACGACTCAACATCACCAAACGTGAGTTGGTCATAGCGTACGCCATAATACCAAGAACTCTAACAGGCAAGATCCCAGCTTCTGCTAAAGTCTTCGAATCGTGACTATTGGAATAGTAAATCACTGCGTGAGGATGAGGAAAAGGGAACTGGGGGAGAGGATGTGACAGCAGGGATAGACGCGTCGGCTCGAGGCCGCTGGATTCTGAAGCCGTGAGAATCCTTTGGGCCGGAGCAGGCTCTACAATAAAGAGTTCTTGAGAAAATTTGAGCCGGAGGAAACCGGATTTCCAAGGAGCCATGTGGCTTAGCGAGCGTAGCACTATTCCAGTGACCATGTCCGACAACATCTCAAAGAACGGCAGGGGAAATTTAACCGCAAGAACAAACCCGAAATCACCACGTAGACAGTATTAAGTCATAGCACGTGTTGAGAGTTGAATTTCCCAGGACCATTTCTCATCACGTGTGTACAAAGTCGGACGGAAAAGCGTAATTAATCCTGTCTTCAAACCTCGAAGGCACAGGCAGCCATGCCGCCTCAGCCAGGCATCTTTGAGTTTAGCGACATAAACCCCACAGAGTACCCACCACCACCGCCGCCACTTCCAGTGCCCCCCACGTCTTCCCACAACCCACGGCGAAAGCCTCGGACAACAGGAGGTGGGGGTTCACATCCCCTCGCTCCTGCACACGATATCGACTACCGCCAACCGTCACACCATCCACAAAGCCATCGTCACCATCCCAACCCAATCTATGATGCTGCAGTCCCCTTCTCACGTCGCCAAGTATCACCCCATCGCTCCGAGCCCCGCTCTACCCATGCCATGCCACCACAATCTTCTTCCCTCCACTCTTTACACCCGTCACGGGCACACCAACCATCGATAGATGACCCTTACACAGATGTATATGTCCCCTCCCGGGGCCCACGCGAGCGGGAAGTACCTTCTTCCATGATGGACGATGACTCGCCGTCCATGAATCCTGCGGGTCGCGAATATATTGATCGACAGCGTAATGGCAGCGTTAACGGTGTATCTTCCAAGTCAAGTCGGTATACTGCTCAACAACAGAGCAATGGGGTGCCCCTGACACGAGATTATGCTCAGCCCATGGATGTGGACAGATCTGGTTATGGCGGTTCGAGCAGTCGGTATGCAGTTTTGTCCAGTAGGTCGAGCAAGATTCAGGATAGGAATGGGGGAGGGGTCCATAAGCAGCGTGCTGGGACAGCGGAACCGGATCCCAAGCGGACGTCCAAGATAAAACGAGAAGTTGCAGACCGGGTAGCAAAATACTCGCGCGACATTTTCGAACGACGTGACGAGTGCGTGCTCATTTCTTTTCAATATCTCCCTCCTTCTGTTTTACAGTGTCGCTTATATCTTACTTCCCTCCAGTGTATATACGTCGGGTCTCAATTCCCTCGCAAACCTCTCTAGACGACTCCATCAATCACCCAGCACTTCACCTTTCTACGCCATTCGCTTATACCCAATTGCCCTCGAACGAGCAGCATTACTTGATGCAATCTCGCTAGAGAGTCAATATGCACTTGATAGTATCCAAAACCTATGGAGGGCCGAGGTCAACCAAATCGAGGAAGAATTCAGAAGAAGCAAAACACGTTTACGAGAAAGGGTCATGGAGGGACTTGAGGAGCGCCGGAGGAGAGCAAGAGAAGAGAAGGACGGTGACGGGACAGTCGTCGTTGGTAAGCTCATCCCGAACTCTGTCATCTCATTCTTTGGCTTACTACGCGAACCAGAATCATCGCTAGAGGCAACTGCAAGTGTTTTGTCCCGGCCGGTAGGCTCAACGACGCCAAAACCGCCTTTCGTACTCTCAGCGCCTATTCCATATGGCTTGTCACCCGATGATCTTGCTTCACCTTTCCCCCTTTCCCTCAATTCCACTATCTTTTCATCTTCACATAACTCTTCCGGCGCCGGCGCCGGCCGGAAGCCGCGCCTCAACCGTACTAGTGGTAAAGAGCCGCAGCTGACGCTTGGTAAGGCGATCGCCGGCATTATCGGGTCGAAGGAGGGGGAAATAGACCACGATCTTGGTGAAATTAGACGGGCTGTCAAGAGACGGAGAGCGGCTGCCAAGGCTGCTGGTGCACCAGCGGCGTGATGAGTCGCGGTGGGTCTTAAGAGTGATTTATTGCCCTGGTTGTGTAATCATTGGACTGCTTTTTGTGTGGATATTTTTCTTGGGTGGGTTGTAATACTTTAGTAGTGTACGAGCTGCTGTGTTATATCGATGGTACACCTGTCGACATTAATGGCTTGGGATCGATGAAGGCGTGAACATCATAGTCCTCGGGTATTGCCGCGTTAGTTTCGTCAATTGTCTCGTTGCTGACTTGTTCGCTCTCCGCCACGGCGTCTGTGTTCCATCTGATCATTGGCGCAATACGAGGCAGTAAGTTGTTGGAGTCACTGCTGCAAGTTTTGCGCCACAATGTCGGACGCTCTTACACTCCTGAGCGAAATGGCGACGAATTCGCCTCGGTCTCAGGCACTCGCATCTCTCCACATGACACCAGAAGAGCTGGCTAGGCATACACAAGAAATGCGCGAATTCCTCTCTAAAACCACCTTTCCATCGCTGGAAGACCCATCCACTACATCTACCTCTGCGTCTACCGCAGAATCAACCATCGAAACCGCTGCTGAGACTGCATCTCAATCGACCGTTGCCACCTCGGCAATGCAGTCCAACAGCAGCAACGCCTCACCCCATACCCCTTCTTCCAGGACGCGTCGAAGAGCAGGTATAAGCACACAGACAACTCCCTCCCTGGCGGGTTCATCCAGAGTACTTCGGTCTCGAGTGACCCCCAACAAGGTGGCCTCCCCTCCCAAGATGACTTCCGGCGTGTTGGAGCAGGTCGACGACACCTCTGATGGAGAGACTCGGCCAGCCAAGTCTTCACCACACACTCGCAAGCGCTCTCTACGCGTTTCGACCTCTCAGGCTTCATCTGACGCGTCGATCCCAACATCCTCATTTTATGGCGACACGTCACAGGTAGGTCGTGTTAGCTCTTCGTAACACCTCTGAACGGTTGACGAATTGTTTTACGCGTCGACGACGCGTGTTTACGCACTAAAGCCCAAACCCAAGGGCACTTTGAAACCTTCGCAACTCACGTCATCCTCCGGTCCCCGGCCTCGCGTCTCCCCCTACACAGTCGTACAAGGCCCCATCTCCTCCTCCAATGGACCTAAGAAAATACGTCTTGTATATACTTCGACTTCATCTGCTTCATCCGCTCCCACGGCATCCACATTGTCCCCAGCTGCACCAATCGCTGGCAGCTCCGCCAGTCACTCTACTTCCATTACTTCTACCCCTTCCTCCTTGACGACTATCCCCATATCAACTCGAGAACCTGATGATACGAGCGCCAGTCGTGAGGCTGACGCAGAGTCAGACGAGGATGGGGAAAGCCCCTTCACCCTACCTCTTGGCCCCCGCTCCACTGAGAAGCCACCATGGTCTTACGCCGCCCTCATCGGGCAGGCGATCCTTGCATCTAAACAGCAGAAACTTTCTTTGAACCAGATCTACCAGTACATTTCGATGGCTTATCCTTACTACAAAAAGGATGCGCCCGGGTGGAGGAACTCGATTCGACATAATCTTTCACTGAACGGCTCCTTCTATAAAACTGAGCGAAGTACGTTCAAGCGCGGCAAAGGAAGTCTGTGGGCCATAAAAGAGGAAGATTTGGAATGCTTTGCTGATGGGAACTATATCCGCAAGGGCAGCGTAGCCCACAATCGGAAACGGAAACTGCAAGAAGCAGCTGATCTGAGGTTTTCTCAGGCAGAGTCGTCGAAGAAGCCCAAGTTGAGCCCACCAACGGCTACGTCACACGTTTCACCACAAACATTCTACACGGCTGCTGGTTATCCCGCAGTCTTACAGCCAGGGGCTGTTGTGGCAGCAGCGACTGGTCCGACTGATTTGAAGTTTCCCCAGTTATTCTATTACGCTGTGCCACCTGGCCCGCTTCTTCATGGTGTCGTCTCGCAGCTTTACACCTACGCACCGCTCCAGGTTCCTGTCCCCGGCAACCCACATATGATAACAACAGCTCCCATGCCTGGATCCATCGTCACAAACAGTCCGCCCAGCGGTCCGAACTCTTCCAAGGATAACCGATCTTCTCCTGCGGCATCCTCTTCGGCCACGACATCGACGTCAACAGCTGATCCTGCGTTACCACCAGCCACACTTCCACTTGTCCCAAAAACCGGTTCCACCAAAGCCTCGAAATCCGTCCTGCCGAAGGCCCCTTCAGCAACTACAACAATCACGCCGACGCCACCTGGATTCCCTCCTGCGAGTTTAAACCTCAAACACCTGTCCACGTTCCTTCCACACACACCCACCAAGACTACACCTACGAAACCCACTATAGAATCCACACCTGGGCACCTGCCTTCTTCAAGTCCTATTCATGTACCTCCAACGATCGCACGACAAAAGAAAACACCGCCTGCTGTGGATAAGGGTAGATTCCGTTCATCACGGTCCAAGAACCGACCCTTGGGGTTTCGTATAGGGGGAGGTGAATCCCCTGTGCCATCGTCGTCACCTTCCTCCCCAATGGTTCCTTCCTCATCGACGCTTCCCGCGTCGCCGTTGCTGGATTCCTCACCTCTGCCCCCCTCATCGCTCCCTTCATCGCCGGCATTACCCTCATCACCACTTCCTTCCAGTTCACCTATCTCCAGTCCATCAACATTCCTGCAGGAGCTAGAACCTGAGGGGGAGTATGACAGTGACGAGGATGATGCTGTGAGTGCGAAGGCTTTGCTCGCCCAGTTCCAAGCTGTAAGTGAACAAATTGAACGGTGTCGGAGTGGGAGTAGTGCATGCACAAGCGCCTCGAGCATGTATGGAGGGGATGATATCGAGTTACCGAACGACTTCATGTCGGATGGGGCCCAGAGCAGCGATGATGAGGGTTTTGGGGTAGACATCGTCAATGAGGATCTGGCACTCCCAAAGGAGTTGGAGTTGGGGCTTTGTGGTGATAGCGGAGCTGGCACTGTAGATAGGCAAGGCAGCAGTGACAGTGAGGGTCAGCAAACTCTTGGTGGATTGGCTCAACCGCCTCCTCTGACTCCGAATGCCAGCTCATCGAGTCCACCTATTCAAACACCAGAGAATCAGAAGCTAGCCCTTGCATCCACTGCTAGTGGTATCCAACTTTCAGAGGGACGCAATCGAGGGACGCAATCACATGGAAGTTTACTCATCATGGAGGCAGAGACACATCGGAATGCTATTGATGAGAACACTGCTCCTCCTAGATTACAGCCTAGCTTTGAGCTTAATGCGAAGAAACCGTGTATGGATGATGACTCGCCAGAGTCAGGGCCAAGGATGGTGAGTTTCTTGATGCATGAGACACGCTGAGCGTCTAACACACATGACAGCGGCCGGCTCCGCCTGATTCGCCACCGCTATCGCCAACAACCAATATTAAGGCTGGAAGGTTATCGTCAGTTCGGTCAGCCACCGAAATGATTTATCGCGCTCTGGAATACAAAGCGAACAAGTCAATCCCGTCACCTGCTGCCCCTTCGAAACCAAAAACCCCTATGGGGTGGAAGAGCAATTCATCTCATGATCTTGTTCTCAACTCTCACAAAGCGCCTATGACACCTTTCGTCCGACCGACAACCCCTCCTCCACGCAAGGTGCCCGGAGGTTCAACTGACAATAGTCACCGACAGCACACGTTCCTGACCCCTCCACCGAAAGTGCGGGGGGGCAAACCCATCCACGATGGCGAATCCAGTGAGGAACGAGCCCAACGAAATTCTAATTCGCATTCAACACCAAAAATCTCCCCAGGTGAACGAAGCTTGAGAGATATGTTCGGCTTCTCCCCAGCTCGAACGCCGCTTATGCATCGATCTCATCTATCCCCTCAATCAGCCTCTTTCTCGAATTTCAAACGCTCGCTCCTTCCTCCATCCCCTTTCCGAACTCCGACTTCTTCAGCGCGTCTTACGGGACGTAAAGGTCACGATGACGGTGACGGCGCCGATGATGATGGTCCTGATCCTTATGATCCTAGTTCTGATGTGGCGGAGGAGTTTGCGCGACTGAGTGATGCCCCGAGCACGCCTATGGGGAGTAGCACGCTCTTCCAACGGACAAACTTTTTCCGGAGTCCTGGGATGCCAAGCCCCGGTGGATGGAGAATGTTTTGATTACTGGGACACAATAAGACACTTGTTTTGCGGCAGGACACATGATTCGTTCAACATTTCCTGATGACCTTGATGACTACCATTCCCCCAGTTCCCTGCCTTTTGTTTTTGTTCACGCTCCAATTTTCTCTCATTCTGCACTGATTTACGAGGACTTTTCTTTCCTCACTGAACACCTCATTCTCTATATACGCATCCACTTATCGATATTAGACTCTTACATTATACTGACATTTGACGGCTATGTAAATATGTGGTTTATAAACATGTAACTTTGAGGGTTAAAAAGCATCTAAAAAAATGAGTTAGACAATAGATACAGCAGATGGGTCAAAAAAGCCAGAGGGTTGTGATAAATCAGCAGGTGTATTTGTTTCTTCAAAGATCTAGCGAGGTGTCTTAAGCCTCTACTCAGAAACACGGACGGACCAGGTTATGGTCCCTCATCATGGGAGACGTCGATAGGAAAGAGGAAAGAAGGGGCGATTTTAACACACCAAATCATGAAACCGGAGAAGGCTGGATTTCCGTATCCCAGCTTCAACTTGGATGGTAGCGCGGGCCCAGAGGCACTAGGAAGAGGTGAAAGAAAGATTGGCTTGAAAAAAGCAATTTATAAGCAGATTCTCTCGGAAGGTTCCGGACTTTAGACGATGGGCGCTTTTGAGTTGGAACACTTGAAACAATTCACGCTGACTAGGGTGCTCAACGACGGTATTGTGGATTGCCGCCGATATGCCTTGAATTTTCTCTCTTGATGCGCCGATACATTTGAAGATACCGTCTTCAAGTCAATCTCTCTTCTTGGCAAGTTGCCATCGTCAAATCCTGACAGCGAGCCCGTACAGTCAATCGTCAGCTTGCAGAAGACGGCCTTTGATCCAAACAATGCATCTTCAATCATTCCTACAATTTCGAAAATTCAGTTAACAGAAGTCAACGACATCGTGAGTCCGTTTCCAGTAACACAGCTCCAATAGCCCATGATAGAATTAGTACGCCTGGATGTTAGGATGGATAAGGAGTGCCGACGGGACATATTTGGATGCAGACGTCAAGATCAGTGTAATCTCCCCAGCCACCGACGTGCACATCCGCAAGGTAGGGGCCAACGATGAACCCTTCGTCACTTACCAAGCCTGGTACCATTCATGCGCCTAGTATAGCTCTCAGAAACATGCTATGATCAGCGAGACGCCTAAATTATATGAGAAGGTGACGAAACCCTTTATTGATGCATTTCCAAAATCCCGAACACAATGGTAATCACCCTGGTGCACATAAGGAGTCCAGGCCCGACTGATCTGATGGATCATTTCCCACATAGGGTTCAAAATATACTAGACCATATAACCGAAACCGAGGATATCTTGTTCGAAGATCCTTCTCCTATCCATGGATTTGTACTTCTCCCGGACATGAAATGGGATCGTAAAAGCCTTGGATCGCTCTATCTCTTGGCGATTGCAAGGTCGGCTCTCATTCGATCCCTTCGTGATTTGCGCAAGGAACATGTGCCTATGCTAGAACGCATAAGGCAGGAAGCTACACGGGTGGCATCGGAGAAATGGGGCGTCCCAAAAGGAGGACTTCGATTCTACATTCATTATCAGCCATCATACTGTGAGCTGAGTCCCCTCGACAAATGATGGACTTGTTGATTTTGAGCATTTATTCATTTTCTAGACCAATTTCATGTGCACATTGTTTCAGTAGAATACAGTGGCTTCCAGGGCATGAGTGTGGGTCAAGCACATCTGTCAGCACTTCCACATTTCTTTTTGAGGCTGCTAGACGGTTCTGATGTCCTTCTCATTTTAGCCTTGAAGATGCGATATCCCTGGTGAGTACATCTCTAATTCATCCATAAACATTGAGCGATCTCTGAAATATTTGATTAGCTGGAACTGGACGATGGCGGCCCAACTGGCATTTTCGAACGCATGACACTCACCTATATCCTTGGCGAACAGCATGGGCTGTACACCCCTATGGTAGACGCCGGGGCCGAGATTTGAAAGTCGATTACGCTGAGACTGAGATAGTTGACTGACAAGAACCGGATTCGATTCCCGCTATAAACTACGGAAGCTGAATTCCTATGCAGCTATGATCCATTATTGTAACAATGATACACAAAATTGGAACAGATAAAGGAACGATGTCAATAAAAGGCAAAGAAACAAGATGTACCGGCAGGCCATCAAGATGAAATCCAAGATGAAAGGAATGATAGTCGCTTCTTGGGTGGTGCGGTTTCGGGTACGCGCTTCTGCTTAGGAATCGGTAAAGCGTCTTCATCGGATGCTCTCTTCGATGAGGCGGGGAGGTTCAGCGGCTCATCTCGCCTCTCTCGCGATTGGTCGAATGTATCTTCAATGCTCGAGTTACCAGGTTGATCAAATGAATTGTTCATATCAAAACTCCCAGTCCACTCGGTAGACGAGGACGACTTGACGGAAAATTGCGAGGTACTCGTTGCTCGGGGTCGGCCGACTAGAATCGGTAAGGACGCTCCTCGGGGCAGCCTGGGGGTGCTCCTCACTTGGTCTTCAGACTTCTGCGTAAGATCCTCAAATCCTTTCACAAGGTCTTTGACGGATCCACTAGAGCCAACGCTGCGGAGACGGATACCAGGAGGCGATGTCGTACTTGGAGGTGGAGGATCAATATGTCGCAATTCGGGATACTCCTCATACTCTTTGGAAAGTCGGACAGAAGGATCCCTCATCGGGGCATTTGACGCTCTCCTGAGAGGTTCCGGTAGCGTGATGGGTCCATTGTATTGCACCTGCACCATTTGGGGACCGGTGCTAAGACTCGCAGGGGTGGGCAGGAACACCGGCTCCCTGGGCACTTTAAAGCCATCCGATGATACTTGAATCCCTGGGTTTGAAGGGTGAGGTGTGGCAGAACTTCGCTTAAATCCCACATAGTCAAGAAGGCGCGACGTAATGGAAGGCGAAGCTGGCTCCCGCTCCTCCGCGATAGTGGGAGCTGCAATTGGTGTGCTCTTTGAGACATTTCGCGATGGGGGCAACGACGGTAGAGGATGACCACCTCTTGTGGCATTACGAGACGCGCCAGCCTCATTGTGCAAATGTGCATAATGCGGCGCTTGAAGAGAAGGTGGCAAAGATTGAACTGAGGTGGAGCGCTTTAGTGAGCTTTGTGGTGATGAACGGTCATAGTCAAAGTCATCTCCGAACGTTGACGGCGTCTCAGGGACCTTGAGGCTTGAAAGGGTTATTGGCGTCTCATATCGGTTATTGGTAATAGGTTTCATAAGACGTCTCTGGAGAGCAGCGGCGCGAAGCAGTAAAGTCTCCCTTAACAAAAGCATTCAATGCAAGTTAGGAAAGAAAGCATCTTGATGATTCGTACCGTTCAAAATCCGGTCCAACACGAATTCGTGCAGAAAACTCATTGCTCGAGACAAATCGATCGACGACATCACCGAGGTCAACATCCATGGGAGCTACTTGGCTGCTCGACTCAAACCCGTTGCGCCCAGCTATGATCTTGCGTTCTTTAACAAATGCACGTTCCATGTTCTTCCAGTCATCTTTGCACCAACCTTTTGGCGGGCCGAGAAGCCGGGGTGGAACGGACGAGGATTTGGATCCTCGTGATTGTTTCGAACCAGGATAATAAGTGCGCGGCAAAGTCGGTTTAGACTTCTTGGGACTCATGGTCATGCTTAGACTCAGTACCTCTTCCTCGGCCTCTTGAAGGAGTTCAGGTAGAGATACCATGGATGAATTAGGATCCTGTGAACGGGGCCGTGATCTTGATCTAGACCGTGAGGTCCCATACGGAGAATAACGTGGAGAGGTGCGTTGACGACTTCGAGCTCTCCCAAGGTGGCCTTTTGTTAGACCTTGTTGATCTTCCAGGACGTAATCATGGTGCTGGGGGAGGAGGGACTCAGTCCCAAGAAAGTGAGAATGTAGGGCTCTCATTGCATACCATCTTTAGAATCATAGCCGCCCGCGCCGCTGCTTTAGGATCCAGACTGGACACCTCGACAATGGGGGTGTCATCTTGCTCCTCTCCCTCTCCCTCAGTTCCATCTTCCAGCTCCACATCATGATCTCCTATTCGTATGCTTGGGATCTTGAAGGCACCAGTCGAGTTATCCACGACACGAGGTCTAAATTCTGGGTATGTAATAGGAACCAGCGGGAGAGATGGTGACGGTGAACCGGCCGGTATACGATCGACACGGGGAGTTTCGCTTCGGACCTGAGCTGCACGAAGCCGTGGAGATGAAGGAGTTTGGACTATTTGTTTAGGCTGTTGAGATATGACATTCTCCTTTGGGGGGCTCGGTGTCTGGTGCGACTCAGATATTTTCTCGCCAAAATGTTGACTTTGAAGAATGAGGGAATCGAGGGTGCTATCGTCTTCCATAGAATCGTATGTTACTGTTTGTTCAACTTGAATGCGATCAAAACTAGGAGAATCCATCTGAGTTGAGACTGATTGTATCGGTGAGGACGAAAATGGTATCTGGTTACCGCGAAACCTATTTTCAAGACCGCGGCTGAAGCGTACTTGGCTAACTGGGGATTCTTCCGAAGGATCAAAGCGTGCCGTGATTGTTGCTTCCAGTTCTGGCTGCCTCTCGTCGAGGGATTTTCCCCAAGGGTCATCCTCGTCTTCTTCCTTGGTAGGAGCCTGAACCCGCGACCGATCCCCCAGCAAGGGAGGCGTGGAAGAGGGAGGTGGAGGGATCAGAGGTGATTTCTCCTGATCAGGTCTCTCCTTCCGATCATGAGCACTTTCTTCACTGTTGTCCGGTGTTTCTTCTTCGAGGACTTCAAAACCTATGGGATCATGGACATACCCGGACTTATCTGATTCCGCCTCGTCGACGGGCCGCTGCTCGATATCATTGCTGTCCTGATTTTGTACATCCTCATTCAAACCATCCAAAATACGAGGGTATGAGCGGGGTGAGCCTCGAGTCACGGCGTCAGGGGAGGAACGAGCACGGTTTCGTCGTCTGGAGGTTGGTGAAGGAGAAGGCGCCTCGACTTGATCGTCATCATGCTCGTAATAGATAGTTTTGGCCATAGCAGATAAATCTCCCTCGCCTTCTAGAACAAGGCGGCGTGGGGTGGGCTTGCGCTGGCCGAGCTTCGTGAAACTGCGCTCATACAGTGTTTCAGGACTAGGAGAGCCTCGATGTGTGGGAACCTCGAAAACATCGCCGATGAAGCCATAGTTCTCATCTAGATAGCCAACGTCAGCATCATTCTGTTCATTGCTTCCTGCGTCAGAGTGGTTTCCGGATGAATCCTTTGGAGGTGGGGCATTCGATAGCCGAGAAGAGACTAGAGAAGGTGACGGAGACTCCCTTTTCAGTTCCTTCAATAGGGGAGTGAAGGGGTTCCGTGGACGATGGCGTTCGCCAACACTAACACCGAACGATTCCCCGACATCATGCCCCTTTCCATTCCGAGTGGTGCGACCAATCAGTAGCATTGGATCTTCCGATGGGCTTTCAGGAGAAGACGAGACCGTAAGGTCGATCACTGGAGGCGACATTCGTCTAGGCGTAGATAATTGACGATTTCCTAATGTCATGAAGGGAACTTCCGTGGATTTCGATGGGGTGAAAGGTGACGCGCGGCGGGCATGCTTTCGTGCCCTTGGATTTGGGGTGTTGAAGGATGCGTTATCAAGTACTGAATCTGACGACTCGGCTCTGATTCTTTTAGCTAAAAAGTCCTTCGGTGGCCTTGCCTGCATGACGGTTTGGGACTGTGTTGAGTGCCTGGATGGAGGTTTGGGCTTCTTGAGTCCAGTAGACGGCACGGATGACGAAGCTCTCGGCCGCTTTAAAGGAGGTTCTTTCATGCCCGGCAACTCCTTAGGCACTTTCTTTGTCAATGGGGGATCGACGAGGGTGGAGGAGGAAGAGATCGAGCTGTTTCCTGACAAGTTAACGGGAGAAGAATAAGGATTTCTGGCGTTCTAGGCATTCAATAGGTCAAACAAAAACACTTGTGTATAGAGAAAGGGCAGAGAATGCACCTTGGTCCGTGAAACAATTCGGGGAAGGGTCGTTTGTGTCGGCATGTTCTGATATGGCTTGACGCGTTGGAAGTACCACCGGACGCCACACCAGAAATATGGCCTCACAGTCTGTGAGACACGAGTCAGGGTAATTAGGTCGCGATTTAAGTGAACGTGTTCGGCTGTTATTGGAAGACGGCGGCGTGGAATCCGATTGAGCTCGTCTTGGGCACAAGCGCTCTTCAGAATGGACTGAGGTTTCGATGGTCTCGTCTAAAGATCCAATGTGCATCTCTCAGCCTATAATACTAGGAAGTAAACAAAGCGAAAGACAGCGGACATTGACGAGCTCATTCGTTGAGTGTCCCAAAGTTAGAAGGTCGGTCGACGTCAACACCCGACAATATATGGTCACGAGCATCCCGGCTTCACCTGACATCATCGGACTCGAGGATCAAACCAGAAAACTCATCATGTATCTCATGTACGCTACGGTGTAAAGAGCCGCACTGCCGTGACAACGAGGCCTGGCTTCTCTTTAACGGGTCCGGCTTCCCCATCATCTCGCATTCCTGCACCTTTTAAACTGTGTGTGGCATTAAAATCCCAGTTGCCTAGTGCGAGGCAAAACCATTTCGATGCCTTGCAATTAATATAAGATAGGGCAAGGACAGATGTGGAACACAATTCTGAGTTGAAGCGGAAACACATTACCTAGGGGATCCAGCCAAGTGCCTGCTCGACTTGAGCCCTTGAGTATCCTCAAGCTTATAACCACCAACTGATCATCACGATTGTGATACTCATTCCCGAGCACTTATTCTGATTATTTGGACAACCTGTCCTCCACAAACGTCCCCGGCTAAATTGGGACGACACGCTCTACGGCACTGGGACTATTGGCGCTCCGATCTTCGCACACTGCTCCGTGTTATTGATTCATATCTAGTCAATCTGGTTTAGATTATCACAGCTGATCGGCGCTTGGGCTGTGCATTTCTCACGCTCCATCCTTCTTGCGTGCGCCTTCGGGTCAGAATCTCCTGCAAGTTCGTCGCACCGTCTGTACAGAACTCGCACTTCTGCTTTTCCAGCCTAGGGCTTGGGCTATGCAGCGCACCCTCCCCCAGGATAACTTAGGAGCTTAACCACAGCTTGCAAGGCAAAAGAATATTGTGTTGAGACAATTTCTGGTGGCACAGCGTTCGATTAAGCGACTCCGTTATCAAGAATCAATTCCGTTCAACTGATCTTCCGTCGCTCTGCCCGATCAATGCAGCCTTGATAATGTATAAAGGACCAGTTCCTCCCAACATCCAGTCCGTGGCACTTTACTGAACACCCGGCCCTCTCCCCCATATCTGCGCAGACGCTCTGAAAAATTCATCTCTGCAGTTGTCGCCGGTCCTTGCCCCACGAAAGCCTGCTCGCAACTCTAAGTTTATGGATATCGATAACATCGTTGGGCCCCTATCTCACCCAACTTCCTCGCCACCTCGCAGAGATGCCAACAATATGACTGAGCCGCCCAACTACCACTCTGCAATACCTGATAACATTCCTGTCTCCCCGCGCACATTGCAGCCCACTGGTCATCTTGGTTCTCTATACAGGAGATCCCTCTCCCCCCAGGTCGACGCATGTGGATCTCGCGAATTACCTGGAATGGGAGCTTTCGTGGAACCCTCTAGGAAGTTGCGGAAAGAGGCCACTGGGTATTCACGCAACTCTGTGAATAGCATGACTCTGATCAACACCCCAGCCCACTATATACCTCCTCCTAAGCCCTTCACACGCAAAGGCTCCTCTCTGACTCCGCAGGAAAGAGGCAGCATCACATCCGATATTGACTCCACCCCTCTCCAGGCGCAAACTCCCTCTCTGTTGCCGCAGCATAATCAATTGTATGAGGGTGACTCGGACGACAGGATGGTTAGGGGTGGATCTGTGGAATCTGACGACCAACAGTATTTGATCACTGCGGAGGACGGAAGCATCGTCCCAGCGGCTGATTCCCCCGAAGCCCGCAAGCGACGACTGAATACTATTGCGGCACGTAGGAGTCGGCAGCGAAAGTTGGAATATGTCCGCTCGCTCGAGGCTCAAGTGGCCGAACTTCAGAAGGAGCGTGATGAACTCAGGGCACGATGTCGAAGGGGTGAGGAGAAGGTTCAATGGTTGAAGGAGATGCTGATGGATGGTCGAGGTGCTGGCTCCAGTTGAATTTGGCATGTCGGCTCTTTTCGGGATTGTGCTTTCGACAGATGCCTCACGTTTCCGTGTACATCGCTTCATGGACCTTGTGTTTCATATCCCATCCGCTCATGACTCGGGAAAGATGCCAGCTTGCACCTTCCAATTCTTACGCTTATTCACGTTACCTGGTTGATGATATGCTCCCAATCTCACTTTTTGCTGCCTCTCCAAATACTTATTTGTTATTGGCGCATTGTACTTAGGCAGGTTACCAGCCTCTGTTAGTATAGACATTGTACTGTGTTATAATTTCGTGCTAGTTGTGACTTGTGTATCATGTTTCTCATATATTCCTTGCCTTCGCCCACAGGGCATGTAATCCATTTTCTGAACGTAGATATAATCTGTGAATCGATACTGTTCCATCCATATTATGCACACTTGATATGACACAGAACCATGTCCGTGGAAGTCCATGGACAGCTGCCGCGACGAGAGCCCGGGGGGCAGTCCTGCATGAAATTAGCCAACGCACCGATTAGATCATACACAGACGGCATATCCAGTGTAATCACGATGGGTGCGAAGGGTGTCAAATCAGAATCATGTCACCTTGCATGGTCAGCTAGATCCAACCAACCCAAATCAACCCCAAGCCACAACTAAGACCGTTGATCGATGCGCAACTCACTGAACTCAGATGTTTGTGATTGTTTATCGCTGACACGACACGATAAACAGCCACTAACATTTGGTTACGAGTCTGATGAGTCAGCCAATACGTTTTTGGTCAAACAGTGGCTGGGGTACCCTGACGCTTGGCTGGGATCTTCAGCTCTCCGATCGACCAAATAGTCCGAGCGTGTTTCAACTTCCAGGGGGCCGCCTGCCCTGGAAATTTTCCTGCCTCTTCTCCCTCAGGCATTTTTACATGTGGCACGGGCTACCTGCTTCGTCTGTCCCAGACTACAGAACAATGAGCCTAGCGCTCCCAACCCTCAACCTCTTCTTTGTCCATTAACTTTCTGCTATTGAAACTCTGAACAGGATCGGGCCGCTCTCCTCTCCTAATGTCAAAAAACACATACCACCATACACCAAGAATATAAAGATCAATTCTATGCCGAGTCAAATGCGCGTACCTAGACCAGTGTCTCCTTCCTTGACACCTGGACTTCCTGCTACACCAGTAGAACCCATGTCAAAACCGTCAAAAAGAGAGCCATATTCGAGTCGGCTTTGCAGATTTCCGTTCGGAATAACCGCCTCTTGTTTTACAAAAAGTAGCCGAATGCATCTCAAAAAGCCACCAGTTCCAGGAGGAAATGTATGATCAGATCCTATCCAACTCATGCGTCTCTTCAACTTGATACCGTGGGAAGCTCGAGACCCCGATTTCAAATTCACTCAGCCATATGCTCACGACATCCACCATGCTAAACGTGTTCCAGTTCAACAGTCGAGATCAGGATCGTTTTCTCCTAATCTACAATGTCCTGACGTTCGCCCTCGAAGGAAATTCTTAATTGGGAACCGAACACCGATGCGGTCCTACTTGATACTACTTGGATTCAACCTCTCCGGCTTCAGAAGTTTCGACGACGAGACTTTGGGCGGTCGCATCACGTACGAGAAGTATGTACAGGGCAATTTGAATCATTGTAAATATTCAATAGCCAACGTATGTATATAATTTGACTTGTTGCGTCGGTTCCGTTTGTTGATGTGTCATGGTCTTTGGATAATAGATTGGGGACAACTGTTATGTCTCCGAGCGACGCCACCGTCACGGCCTTTCACTAATAAAGGTCCAGTCCGACACGACTATCAACTCACCTAGCCCCTGAATGTGCGCCTTCATACCGATAATCCGCTAAGAATGATTCCGGATCGCGACAGTAAGAACGAAGAAGCAAGTCATCCTGTAGCAGATCGACGGCAAGGAATAGTTTGCTCGGGATCCTCCAAAAGATGAGAACCGGTGAAATGTCAATCAATCAGTGCCCCAACAGGTCACCTGTCCACAATGTTCCACATGAGGTATCCCCGTGCATATCACGGCGCCCCATACTGGCTTCCTTGTAAGTATGCCTGGTATGTGGTGTGCTGGGGGGGGGGGGGGGCTCAGCCGCATGCCAAGTGAGATAAAAGGTTTTGGAGATGTACTTTCGAATACTGGAAAGGAAAACTGTTCATCGACGTGGTTGGCTTGAACTTATTAGCCAGACGATACCTCCAAATATCACTTCCAAACCGATACTTAGGATGGGATTTCGTGAGAGTACCTTGCAGCCCATGACGTTCAAGACTCCGGAATTTTTCCGATATACCCTTGACTCCCGTTCTCCACAGCAAACAATAGTGGTCAGCCTCGAAGGCTCGACCGAATGGTTGGTAGGAAAGCTTAGAACGCAAGGGCATTCTAGCCAAGTATCAAGGGTTCTGATTGGTGCAGCAAATACGGACGTACATCGCCCGGGGAGCCCAGGCGAGAAATGGATGAGATGGCCATGGATCTACGATATGCTGAAAGCATGGGTCAACCTCTCTTGTTCCTGAACACTACGGAGCATCTGTGTCTTCCAGATCCACACCGTCCGTTATCATCGTCGAGTCTGCTGGAACATGGTGACACACTGAACTCGGCTGTTCCAAGTGCGAATGTTTGGAACAAGGTCTCGATCATCCATTACAAATCTTTTCTCGAAATGCAGGGAAGGAACATTCGTTCGCGACAAAAGCGGACGACGGACACTTTCGGTGTCAATAAACACCAATATATATGTGGAAGCCGACCCCTATCACCCCAGACTCCAGTGACCTCGGCATTGGTGTCTGTAACATCTTGGGTTGGTGTCTCTTGCCGCTCGTTCCCGTTTTCGAAATCGATGTCCGAAGACAATGAGCTGGGTGCTTCGCAATCGGGACAGGCTGTGTCAAAAGTCCCTTTGGATGTCTGGCACCTGGTTACCGCTTGGCTTGAGCCTTTGGGCCTCCTTAAGCTATCAATGGTATCTCTCCCACACCGTCAGATGTGTGCCGCACGTTCTGTACTGACATTCTGTCTTGTTGGGAGACATCGAAATGGCTGTATGACATACTCATGAACGATCGCTACATATGGAACCGCGAAGCGCGCCG
Organism: Cantharellus anzutake; assembly: GCF_015039405.1. Classification (NCBI taxonomy): domain Eukaryota; kingdom Fungi; phylum Basidiomycota; class Agaricomycetes; order Cantharellales; family Hydnaceae; genus Cantharellus; species Cantharellus anzutake. The sequence goes on along the minus strand of NW_024066989.1, from coordinate 682,013 downwards.
CCTTATGACACAGGAATCCGTATTGACCGCACCCATTCCTCTTGACGAAATGTCAATGAAAGATCTCCGAAATTTCTCACTCCATCCATATCGCTTTCGTGCTAACTTGTTGCGCGGAACGATCGAAATCTCTCGCGAACGCGAATTCGAATTGGGTGGCCCTTCCTTACGGAACTCCAGGTGTCTTCCTGGTGGACGGTATGTCGTTGGTCTAGGGAAGGCTGAAGGCAGCGCGTGCGAGCTGCTTTGCTGGGACCTGAAGGACACTAGAACCGAGAGGGTCTTGAATCCCGTGGCACGTTTCATGTTGCCTTCATCAAATCTCAATGGGTGCTATTTTCAATTCGGCGTGGAACACGGTCATAGGAGCTACATAACATTCTCCGTCCTTTGCAGTGTTGGCCGACTTCACACATCGTATGTCATGTGTTTTTATTCATGGGACTACCCGCATGATTCGCTCACCGTCGTCTTCTAACAGTTGGACTCACGATGTAGTTCGCCTGGAATGTGTTCAGAATTCTGATGGTCCTGTTATGAGATTTGTCAAAGTTGGGGGCTTGACCACCTCGCAGATATTTGGTGATAAGGATCAAAGGACCAGATATGCAGGTCTAGGGTATTTTGACGGAACATATGTCGTAATCCCGTATTGGCCTCGTTTCGTTGTCTGGGACTGCGCGAATGATGCTTGGTTCTCACTCGATCTGGATGCGGATGTGTGTCTGAAATCACTTTTCATTCCCCATGCGATCTTAACTTTCTCCCAAAGGATCATTTCTTATGGATCTTTGACGATGATTTATATATCCTCCGCGGGTGGAAGCTCTGCAGATACAACATCATTGGTCGTTTTGGAAGCACATCACTCCCTATCCGACAGTGGGACTTCGAGCCCGAATTCTTTGATCTTGATTTTCAAAAGGAAAGGGGATCTATCACCAGGGTGACTGGGTCAAGGATGTCAGCGCCGTTTTCATCCACTCTGCATGCGCTGCAACTGGAGAAGGAGAGCGGAAATCAATTTGTACTCTTCATCCTTGATCTCCCTCCTAGAAATTCAGGCCCAGTGGGAGGGTTCACATCCCCCGTCCTTGTACGTCAATCCTCGATTGTCCGGGAGCACAACACGCACCATGGTCGCCCCTCACGGCATGCCCAACCTGGGGTCTGGCTTTTCCCTGACGACGTTCTATTCCATTATGATGTTGATCTCCCGAAGAGGGCGGTATTCGGACAAGCGATATCGAATGATACCCGCGTATTCCCAAACAAGTTTGAGTTCCCTTTGAAGTATAAGGATCGTAACTCTTTTTGGAACCTCCCTCCGGAGCCCCTGCCCCTGTCCGTACGCGAAACTGTGTGCTTAGCTTCCGGGCTCCTTTTTACAATTCATGTGGGGGAAGGGACCATTTGTTTGTTTCGATTGAGCTAGGACTCATGAGTAGGCAGAGGTCCTAACTCCCAAGTGTAATCCATGCATGCATGTAATACAACTACAACTGAGGCCGACGTGGCAAATGCCTGCTACTGTTGCTAACCCAGAAGTGGGACACATAAGCAAATTTTTATTATATTTCCGGCTACAGACCTCAGAATCGAGTCGTTATATTTTTTTGAGCGAGAGCTCTGTATCACCTGTATCTACTGGAAAAATACTGGAGATATTCTTTGAGTTGTGGTGGCTGAAGAAAAGTTTTGTGTTGCGAGCTCAAAAACGTGCCGGGAATTTCCGTCACCACATCGTTGGACAGTGCTATCAGAAGCCCCGCGCCAGCACCTCCGCTGCCTCTAGCTCCTCATTTGATATCTGGCTGTTGCCTTTCCAATGCACAACTGGTGGAGGAGGTCTCGGGAAATCGCGGGTGTATTTCCATACATATACTCGACTCCCTCTTCATCCGCGACAGGGTTCGGATTTCCATAGACTCTGAATCTTCTTACTCTGCAAATCAGCTAGGGCACATGATATTCGCTCTTCAATGTCAGAGGAAGGTCCCATAGTGTCAGAGAAAGAAATGGACGGAAATTTTGGGGGGATCTGGCAAGGTTTATAACATCGCATTTTCAGGGTCACTCACTGTTGGTAATTCTGGTCCTGACAGCGCTGACAAGCAATAGAACTTTCCAAAAATGCGAAGAAGATTTCTTGAGAGCTTTTAGAATCGACTCCAATCATTTTACGGAAGGGTGTAAGGTAGACTCGTGAGCTACAGGGGCAGGAGCATAGCAGAATGACGGTTTCGGAGACAATGGCCCGATAGTTATATGTCAAACACCACAACACTCATATAAAACTCCGGGATTTTTTTGGACAGTTACATACATGTGATTCCTCTGCACATAATGGCAAAGAATGGTCGGTGAAGGAGGAGATATGAGGCAGTTATGGGCATTTGTCCCATTTCTAGGTGTGTCCAATCCCGTGATATATTATAGTATTCTTCCAATAGCCATAGTGTGTTGGAATCCCTTATTTGAATGCTGATTCTGGAGTGTGACAACTATTATGTCTCCGAGCGACGCCATGCACCGTTACGGCCTTTCGCTAATAAAGGTCCAATCCGACACGACTATCAACTCACCTAGCCCCCGAATTTCATAACGATAATCCGCTAAAGCATGATTCCAGATTGCGACAGAGGAAGCAAGTCATCCTGTAGCAGATCGACAGCAAGGAATGCGACGTTCGCTGCAAAAGCAGTTTGCTCGAGATCCTCCAAAGGACGAAAGCTGGCAAAATCCCAATCAATCAGTGCCCCAATTAACAGGTCATAACGTTCCACATGAGGTGGTTCCCGTGAATATCACGGTGCAGTATATTGGCTTGTAAGTACGTCTGATACACGATGTGCTGGAAAGGACTGAGCCCGCACGCCCAGTGAGATAAAAGGTCTTGGAGATGTACTTTCAATAGTGGAAAGGAAAACTTTGAAGACCAATTTTGTATGCTTGTTCAGGTCAGTCGACGTGATTGGCTTGAACTTATTAGCCAGACAATATCGCTTCCAAACCGATACTCAGGAAGGGATTTTATGAGAGTACCTTGCAGCCCATGACTTTCAAGACTCGGGAATTTTTCCGAGCACAGGATTTCCGATATACCCTTAGCTCCCGTTTTCCACAGCAAGGGTTCATAGTAGTCGGCCTCTGAAGGTTCACGATCGAATGGTTGGCAGGAAAGCTTTGGAACGCAAGGGAATTCTGGCCAAGTACCATTGATGTAGCAAACAGGGATGCACATGAACCCAGGATTGGACATGTCAAATGAGATGGCCCAACCGCTAATATAGATCCGTGATATGCTGAAAGCATGGAGCCCCTCTTGTTCCTGAACACTACGGAGCATCCGAATCTTCCAGATCCACACCGTCCGTTATCATCGTCGAGTCTGCTGGAACGACACACCGAACTCAGCTGTTCCAAGTGCGAATGTTCGGAACAAGGTCTCGATCATCCAAGGGCACCGTTACATTGTACATCATTTGGACTCGGAATGCAGGGAAGATGCATTCGTTCGCGACAAAAGCAGACACTCTCAGAAGCACTTCGTGTCAATAAACACCAATATATATGCGGAAGCTACCAAGGTCGATCAACACTTATTGCAATCGGCTCACGCCAGACTCCAGCGACCTCGGCATCAGCGTCTGTAGCATATTGGGCCGGTGTCTCTTGCCACTCATCCTCGTCTTCGAAATCGATGTCCGAAGAGCTGGGTGCTTCACAATCGGGACACGCTGTGTCAAAAGTCCCTTTGGATGTCTGGCATCTAGTTACCGGTTGGCTTCAGCCCTTAGGCATTCTTAAGCTATCAATGGTATCTCTCCTACACCGTCAGATGTATGTCGCGCGTCTTGTACTGACATTCTGTCTTGTTGGGAGACATCGAAATGGCTGTATGACATACTCATGAACGATCGCTACATATGGAACCGTGAAGCGCGCCGGCTTATGACACAGGAATCCGTATTGACTGCGCCCATCCCTCTCGACGAAATGTCAATGAAAGATCTCCGAAATTTCTCACTCCATCCATATCGCTTTCGTGCTAACTTGTTGCGCGGAACGATCGAAGTCTCTCGCGAACGCGAATCCCAATTGGGCGGCCTTCCCTCACGGTACCTCAGGTGCCTTCCTGGTGGACGGTATGTCGTTGGTCTAGGGAAGGCTAAAGGCAGCGCGTGCGAGCTGCTTTGCTGGGACCTGAAGGACACCAGCACCGAGAAAGTCTTGGATCCCGTGGCACGTTTCACGCTGCCTTCATCAGATTCCGGTGGGTTCGATTTTCAATTCGACGCGGAACACGGTCACAGGAGCCACATAACATTCTCCGTCCGTTGCAATCTTGACCGACATCCCGCATTGTATGTCGTGTGTTCTTATTCATGGGACTATCTGCATGATTCGCTCACCGTCGTCTTCTAACAGTTGGGCTCACGATGTAGTCCGTCTGGAATGTGTTCAGAATTCTGATGGTCCTGGTATGAGATTTGTCAAAGTTGGAGGCTTGGCCATCCCGCAGATATTTGGTGATGAGGATCAAGGGTACAGATATGCAGGTCTAGGGTATTTTGACGGAACATATGTCGTAATCCCGTATTGGCCTCGTTTCGTTGTCTGGGACTGGGCGAATGATGCTTGGTTCTCACTCGATCTGGATGCGGATGTGTGTCTTAAATCACTTTTCATTCCTCATGCGATCTTAACTTTTTCCCAAAGGATCATTTTTTATGGATCTTTGACGGTGGTTTATATATCCTCCGCGGGTGGAAGCTCTGCAGATACAACATCATTGGTCGTTTTGGAAGCACATCACTCCCTATCCGGCAGTGGGACTTCGAGCCGGAATTCTTTGATCTTGATTTTCAAAAGGAAAGGGGATATGTCACCAGGGTAACTGGGTCAAGGATGTCAGCGCCGTTTTCATCCACTCTGCATGCGCTGCAACTGGAGAAGGAGAGCGGAAATCACTTTGTACTCTTCATCCTTGATCTCCCTCCTAGAAATTCTGGCCAAGTGGGAGGGTTCACATCCCCCGTCATTGTACGTCAATCCTCAATTGTCCGGGAGCACAACACGCACCATGGTCGCCCCTCACGGCATGCCCAACCTGGGGTTTGGCTTTTCCCTGACGACGTTCTATTCCATTATGATGTTGATCTCCCGAAGAGGACGATATTCGGACAAGCGATATCGAATGATATTCGCGTATTCCAAAACGAGTTTGAGTTCCCTTTCGAATATACGGATCCTAACCCTATTTGGATCCTCGATCCGGAGCCCATGCTCCTGTCCGTACACGAAACTGTATGCCTAGCTTCCGGGCTCCTTTTTACAATGCGTGTGGGGGAAGGGACCATCTGTTTGTTTCGATTGAGCTAGGACTCATGAGTAGGCAGGGGTCCTAACTCCCAAGTGTAATCCATGCATGCATGTAATACAACTGAGGCCGACGTGGCAAATGCCTGCTATTCTTCCAATAGCCATAGCGTGTCATTTGAATGCTGTGCAGTGATCGAGCCAAATCTGGGTGCCTGATGGTGACGGATGAGTGCGGACCAACCGAAAATGACAAAGCTTGATCCCCCTAGGAGCACTTGAGAATGCTACCCGAGTTTGTTCAGTCAAGCAGTGCAATCCGGCCAAGCCCAAGGGTCCGTGCATGGTGTCGCATGAACGGTGACTAGCTGGCTCGGGGGCCTGACACTTCCCTCGAATTGGCTTTGCCCCTTTTGGAAACACGGCATGTGTAGAAGCGTGCATTGGCCGCGACGTGGGGCCAGTTTGTCAACCAGCAAAGTGGCTGGAAATTTTGACAGGTTGCTAAGGTTGTTCCAGTCTCTAGCAACCCTATAGTACCATGCACACCGACCATTTCAGCAGGTGCTTGATGTATACGACCAAAATTCTAAACCGACAACTGGGTACGAGTCTGGTTGAGACGTTTGTGGGTTGAAGCCCTCGCCGGGCATGCAAAGTCTTAATTACATGCGAAATCCAAATCTACCGGTTCCACTCCGACAGTGTCAATGCAGCACAGACAAAATCCAGCTGCAGTCAAGTTACGTCATGATGGCTGCCGCGACAGATGGAGTCAGGGCAAGAAGATAACCATTGCAGTCATCTAGGAGGTAGTACACAGATGCAGGCGAGAATAATACACTGTATCGATTACTTTTCGAATACCGCTGAGGCAAATCGGAAAGAGATAACAATAATGAGAAAGAATCGAAAGGCAGTCATGATCATCTCAAGAACAATAGTCCGAGGGCGAGCTGAACGAGACGCGAGGTACGAGGACAGACTCCAGAAAATCAAGTTGCTTTCGCCCGGGACTTCCCTTTCCGCTCCTGCTTAACTTGCACGGTAGGATGTGCGGCAGGCTCGCTTTCCGAGGCGACGCCGACTTGTTGAAAAACCTCCCCGCTTTCAATGTGTGTGACGGGCTCCGCATTTGCTATCTCAACGTGTTCTGTTGGCGCAGATTCATCGGGGACAACTGGAGCTTCGACTTGAAGAGTGTGGGGACTTTTGGAACCAGCCGCCTCCACTTTCTTGAACCTGCGCGGACAACCAGGGCACGACTTTACGAACGTCTCAATGAAGACCTTCGGGATCCAACTCTGAGCACAAGGATGAGAATACAATGACGTTGAAGAGTAGGAGGGCTTACATAATGCTCATTGACCATATGAGCCGTCTTGTCACGTCCTCCATGATTCGTCTGAATGTGACAATGGGTTAAGATTTCGTACAACTGCTCCTGAACCGCCACGGGTTTTCCATTATGAGTTACCACTTCGACATCGTTCATATGCTGCAGCGCAAACATCTTCCGGACCCAGAAACGGAATTGTGGCGTGTCGAGTGAGGGGTCAATATCTACGTGTTGATCACCGACAGGGACAGTGTTTCCATCCGTCTCTGTTGTCGTCCCATCTGGAAACTCCTCTGCAGCCTTTCCAGCCTTAAGAAGAGTAAGAACGTCGTTGTACACTGCCTGAGTAAGCAGAGCCTTCTCGCGATTTTTGCGTGAAAGGGAATTGAGATATCGATCCATTATCACGGCGAAATCTTCACGGGAGGGGAAAGGAGGATTAGCTGGGTTTGGAGCTGAGGCTGGCTGAGAGGATGACGCCTCAGGTGGGCGCTCCTGACCTGCAGCACGCCCAGGAGAGACAGGTCCTTGTTGGAATGCCACAGAGCCATCAGGTGGGTACGCATACGCCTGATATTGAGGTGGATATGTGGGAGGATGACCATAGACGGCAGGGTCGTACTGCGGCTGACCCGGATACGCAGCACCGTTCATATCGATGGGCCCAGGAGGACCGTCGGGTGGTGGGGGCATTGCAGAATATCCGAGATGCTGACCGTCAGGACCGGAGGGGTAGGGTTGTCCAGGGTATGGCGCTTGGAAGCCAAAATGACTTGGGTCTTCGTAGTGATCCACGACATAACCAGGGGGGACCGAAGGATCCTGCATCCCTACGTAAGGATCTGGCACTTGAGTACCATCGGGATTCTGGCCTGCTTCGGCACCTTGAGCAGGCTTACGACGTTTGGGTGGAGGCACCGTGCCGTCTTCACGTAGACGCTTCTTGCTTGGACCTCTCATTTTACGCTCAGAGGCGTATTCACATTGTAGACCCCTAGTGATACAACTAGAGCACGTTGGACGCATTCCATCACACTGTACACACAACACATAGATCTTGCATGAGCAAATGACGAACAATAAACATCTAAGACTAACCTTGGCTTTACGTTCGCGGCACTTACTACACGCCTGAAAGATCCGCTTCATCTTTGGCTTTCCTTCTTCATCAGGGTGCTTGTTCCTTCGCGATTTGGCCGGGGGAGGGGGTGGAGGAGGATGCGATGGGAATCCAGCGTCTTGAACATTGCCATCATCGGCTTGTGGGAGTGTGGACTGATCAGCCGCTTCTTCAACACTGAGAAACGGTATATGATTGCCTGGATGGGGAGGATAATGGGTATGCTGAGTCTCAACGAGGGCGTGAATGACAGCGTGCTCAGGCGGAGCCAAGGGCGGCTGGCCGGATGCGACCTTGGCTTGATCAGCATCCGCGCTGGCTAGCCCAACGTTTGCGTCCGGATTCTCCATCGTGTGCGCTGACACTAAAGCGTTGTAATCAGGCGTCAACGATCTGAAAAACTAGGTGTTACGTACTCTACTTGGGGCAGGCTGTGGCAGGCTGTTTGCAAACCTCTGCACCGTTTGTTAGGTGAGGGGCTGAAAGTCACCTGCTTACGTCAGCCTCATGGTTTCTCAAATCGGCCAGTCGAGGCGAAATGGGGGCGTCTTGCCGAAAAGAGCTCATGTCTCGTAGCAAACCTACTACTTCACTGAGACATCACAGGAAGTGTCAGTACTGCAGATGCCGTTGGCACTGGAGAAGTGCTCAAATGCATATTTGTATCCTAAATCATCTGGAAATTTGAAAAAAAAAAAAGTGGGAACAATTTTCGTCTCGCTTCAGCACGACAAAAGCACAAGTAGTTGGGGGGGTTCAAGAAAGGCATAAAAGGATGTTGTTGCACAACGCAGGTTATGCTTTTGAAGAACAAGTTTGTTGGACATCAAAAAGCTTCCCACCTGGGAGTCGAACCCAGCTCTCACCCGTACCAGCGATTGACAGGGGTGTGTTCTACCGATATACCAGTGAGAACTTATGACAATCGCTACATTGCACTCTTTATTATTTGTTTTTCTGTATCTAGTTTACCACTCGCCATAATTACATGATGGGCTTATCATGCAGATCAACCCGTACAAACCCGGCGCGAACCAGGACTCAATCGTAAACGCCAGTCGGAAGGGCAGCGGAACGAATCGATAAGGTAGCAGCCTACCTCGCTTTACCATCCCGCACGCGGTGACCCGCCAACTCGCCGAACTGCAATCTTCAGAACTTTCAGTAGTCTTTCCAGTCGTCAAGTTTCCCCAGGTTCAAAGGGCTCCCAATTCCTAGAGCCTTCCACCCCTTGACACTACTGGTCCTACATTTGTCGATCCACAAGAAAGTCGAACTTTGTCACGACGCCTTCCACGACTAAATGAACATTAAAAGGTCATTACGGCACACAGTGCAAGACGGGCTGAGCGCATGTTGCCACTGGTTTAATCCAAGCCATTGTACACTTAGTGGGAGGCTGATTCCACGCCCGACACATCGTGATGGCAGCTATGGGCAAGTGTATCACCAGCCGCGAGAATCAGCTCTGTCGCCGAGCCCGCATTCCAAGTCCCACGTGCACATTGACCGACGTTTGAAGTTTGAGCCGGTTTTCCGACAAACTCAATTGCTGTTTGGGGCGCGTGTGATTATGGAGTGATTGACTCGTCGAAAATGGGGCGTTCCTAGGCCAGAGAACACGAAAGCAGTGGTGTAAAGTCTATTTCGCTTGACATGATGGGTGCAGTTGAGACTATTAACTTGAGACGAGGCGTCGGCAATCATGCTAGCTGGTCACCTGCCTACCAGCTTAAGCAGACCCCCGACCTCTATGACTGCGTAACATTATTGGCCGAGCTTGCGAGGCGTTTGTTTACAGAGGGGGTTCGTTTTTTTTTCCGTGGGAAAGCGCGTTGTGAATTGCGCATCGTCACCCCGTGAGAAATCGTCACTTCATCGGATCCAAATGCAAGCTCGGCCATCCAGTTTGAGGGCACCCTCATAACAATTGTAGCCTGGTACCATGCACCTGGCACTGCCCCTGTCGTCTTCGCGTGGCGAGTGTAGGCTCAATAGCGAACCCAAGTAGTCGTATTCTATGATTAATGCGAGAGGTTTTGTGGTAAAGGCGTCCGCAGAACGCATTTGGAGATCCGCAACGTGCCCCGCTATGATCATCTAACTAAACCCCAACGCATCATCCCCTAGCTCTAAGCCAACAAACCTCGAGACGAAATCAGGAAGGGCGCTATTGCGATAATGCGCTAACTTGACTGACGGCGGCCTCAGCACACACTGACACTCTTTGACCCCCAAAATTAAATCCAATTCGCCAATGGCTATTCTTCCAGATCAAGTACAAGAGAGCAGAGGCAACGAAACAGTCACCAGCACTAATTACGCAAATAGCAACATTGCCCAATACTATGCAGCGTGGAACCAGCAGACGGATAACCCAAACTCGAAGATTGAAACAATGCCAGAACAACACGAACTCGAATGAACGGAAGAACACGATACTAGCTGGGCAAAATACAAGAAAACAAGCTATGTGGAATCTCACTGTTACAGAGACAAAGCAGAAAGAGATCTATAAGAGAGCGCGCAATCAGTGACCCTAAGAAAAGACTGAAAAGCAGGCAAACTTGCCACGCATCACTCAGAAAAGGTGCAATAAATACGCTCCTATCCCCTTGACCCTATTCCATCTCCCGAACTAGAACATGCATTGCCTACTCACTCGCCTCATACCTCTCCCCGACACCCCTCGCATGGCCCGCATGTTCCCCACCTGCTTGACTCCCATCAGCCTCAGCGTCCAGCTCAGCCTCAGGTGGACTCGCCAAAACACTTGCACCGCTCATACTTTCCCTCGTATCTCCTCTCTCACGGTGCGAAGCATGATGTGGGGGAGGTAGGGGAGGCGCTTGTTGAGGATGGGTGTGAGGGTGAACGGATTGGTGATGCTGTCCTCCGTGCACCTGCCCTTGTCCCCCATACAGAGGTGACTGGTGTTGGTATTGAGGAGGCTGATAAAAGGAACCATCTAAATCTAACTGTCCCAATCCCGGGTCGATTTTCATTCTCTTATGAGGTCTATCTTCACCTCCAAATCCCAATCCCATCCCCATCACACCCGTCCCACCTGCACCGCTCCCTAAATGACTAAACCCAAACCCCCCCAAACCTCCCAAACCCAACCCGCTAAGCCCCGGCAGGTTGGACAGATTAGATAATCCCGTGCCAGAAGAAGCTCCCGCACCTGGAGGTTGTAAGAACGATGAGGTTGATACGGTCGGTGTAGAACTTCTAAGCGGGTTCGGGTTGAGATTTGGGTTTATGTTGGGGTTCAAGTTCGATGAGGAATGCGTCGAAGATGGGGGAACTGTATCAGGTGCGTTTGTAGAAGATTGGACGATTGTGCTGTTGCTTATGGCATTTAAGAATTCTAGCCACGTTGTTCCTTGACTCGCAGTGGATGCCGACGACAAAGAGTTAATCGCATTAGAACCAGTTCCAGAAGTAGAAGCACCAGGAGCAAGATCAGGAAATCGAAGTGGTTCGTCGTCGTCGTCTCTCTCTCCTGAATCGCGTTTCGTGTGGGGACGCCAAATAGATGGCGTACCTCCACCTGAAGTAACAGACCCGGGCGTACTAGCAGTCGCAACATGATGGGATGCTGATGGTTGTTGATGCCGTTGTTGATTGGCGGGTAGATTGGTGAGAGGGATTCCAAGGGCGTTCATCAGGTTCGAAGTCGTACTCGAACTATCTCCCATCAAAGAATGTAAAGATAAACCACTAGTTCCTGCCTGCCCCTGCTGTGCTGGAAAGCCAACATTCGGTCCGACGCCAGCAATGCCACTGGGGTTAGGACTCGAGCCAGATTGCTGTTGCTGTTGCTGTTGTTGCTGTTGTTGCTGTTGCTGTAGTTGATGATGAAGGAAATTCGCAAGTAATGGAGTCGAATAAAGTGGGTGTAAACCTGGAACAGCGAACGGGGGTAAACCACCTAATGCATTCCCTGGTGCGCCGGCAGGAGGGAATGATCCGCTGAATCCCCCTAACGCAGGATGATTCGCTCCCATGCCTATATTCATAATAGATGGAAGCTGAGCTAGTTGAGATGCCAGGTAAGGATTCGTCGCGAGTAATTGAGCGAGCGTATGCTGAAGGTCGGCTGGACCCCCTTGAGGAAGATTCTGGAGGTGATTGGCAGGGAAAAAATTTAGTCCGTTGAAGCCATTTGAGTGGTGGACATCGGGGCCATTTAGTTTGTATGTGGGAGGCCGTGTTGTTGACGCTCCTGGACCAAGAGGACCAGCTAAGTTAAGGAAGAAAGAATGGATGGATGGATGGAAAAGCCGCCACACTCACCACTTGATCGTCTGATAGTAGGGAGGGGAGGGGATGACTCGAATGAGGAGCGACCGTCGCTATGTTCGTGCTCGTGTGGAGAACGTGATCGTCCTCTCGTCGGCTTCATGGTTTGGGACTTTGCATTGGAGGACGAAACAGTTTTCTGAACGTTTTTACTTGCTGATGGCTGCGGTGGGGTTTCATCGCTATCATCCTCGGGATCGCCTTTGTCCCCACCAAAGTCCTGTGGACCCTTTGATTCCTTTTCGCCTGTGTACTGGATGATCGAACGAGGCGTTAATGTGCCGGCAAGTCTTTGAGACGTTAAAAGGTATAAGACTTACGTTTCTCCGCCTCTCTAGTATTCGAGACGTGCTGCCATTAGCCGCAGATGAGTACTCGTATAATTTTTGGTTGTGCCCTAGAGAAGCAAAAGTGGATGAATGGATGGGCAAGCTGAGCGATAAGGGACGTGTGAGACATTGCAGCACTCACCAAAGACGACGACGACAACATCGACGGAGCATAAGACACCGAGCTCGAACGCTTTCTTGAACAAACCATTCTTGCGCTAGGTGTGCCAACTTTAGCATCATGCCAAGACCAATAGGCGACAGAAAATAGATCAGGGTCGGATTCTTCCTTGGGAAACCCCGCAACGGCCCTGAGTGGCGTATCTCCCAGGCATCTTGCAGGATGCGAGAGGAGACGACGACATCGTCTAGGCCCATCCAGACGCACCCGCCGACTACGATAGAAGTGACTTTCGCTTACCTTGAGGAAGGTCACGCTCCGGTTCCTGTCGTGCTGACCCAATCGCATATTAGTCTACCACCGCGCCTCTAGAACACGGAGCGCCTCACCAGGATGGGTTGTATCTCAATCTTCCTGCGTCCCATGGGGAGTTCAAGACTGCTGCGGACGTAAGGCTCTCGGCACTCCTTACTGAACCTGCATCTGCACGTGATCTGCCGAATTTGTTCGTCCGAACTTTTCCGATTGATCAACAACTTTGAACGACTGATGGGATGCGAGCACCCTTGTGAAGTGATAGCGTTTTGTCGAGTTCTTCATGATACAATGAGTGCAATGATCGTGAGGCTATTTCGCCAGCCACCGTAATCAATATTATTGGCGTTGGTCCGTTCAATTCGATTCATTTAAATTACCGATTGGAGAACACGTGATCTGACCTTGGACCCACACCAATCCATGTCGGCGAGCAAGACTTCAGGTTCAAGCCATCACATCAATCCATTCAGAGATCAAAACTCATCTCCCGAACCAACCTCAGCTTCATCGGAGGTCCAAGGTGCTACTAGATATGCTCCGCCTCCAGGTCCACCGCCCCCTCCGTCCTCAAGTCGACCGATAAGCGTCCCAGCTGCAGTCTCCATACCCGGGACAACTCCCACGCCCTCCCTATCAGACAACAGCCAATCAGGGAACACGTCATCTCAGGCGATAAATCCCTCTCATACGACCAATTCGTTGGACGAAATAGAGGAAGCTCAGAACCAACAAGTCCCACCTCCGCCTCCGTATACCGCCTCACCTAATCGATGGGAAGGAGAAGCCACAGTCCAATATGGGCCATTACGCCCATTCCAGCGTGCCCCACCTCCGCTACTTGTTCAGCAACCACAACAACCCTTACTACAACGACAAGACACCCACGGCTCTGACGGGCCATTACGCCCGTTCCAGCGTACCCCTTCTCCACTACTTGTTCAGCAACCACAACAACCCTTGCAACGACAAGACACTCATGGCTCTGAGACTGGACCATCACCCGCCGTACATGCTTCAACCCGACCCCCACCTCGTCATCCAGCCTTAAACCCACATCCAACAGGGCCACCTCTTTCACCAACGCTAGGTCCGTACCCAGGATCGGCTCCCAGACCTACCATTCCACAAGACACCTCGAGAATACCACCTCCCCTTCCGAGTCGGAGGGATCCTAACGGGACCCCGACGGCCGTGGCTCCAGGTAGATACGCACCCCCACATAACCCCCGCCGCCTTCAGCTTCGGGTCGCCATGACGATGGAAAACCGACGTCCACTCCTGCAGGCGGTCATCCTCTCTTGAATGCTGGAAGAATACTAGTTTATCCAAACGGACACGAATGTCATAAATGTACGTCCTCACTCAACTCCTTTCTTGAGATTCGCTCCGACGGCTCTGTTTTCGTTCTTTTCTTTTGAAGGTCATAACATTGGGTATAAAAACTTGGATCCCGGTCACCCATGTAGAAAGGTACTTCTAGGTTTGGTTTGGCTCAATCAAACGTTACTTAATCCTCCTTGGTTCTCTCTCTCTCTCGTATATTGTCCATACCCCGACGCACATCACCGATCCCCCGATCTCGCCTCTCATCCCATCCACTTAAACCTACCTATCCTAAATCATTTCCTATTTCGCTTCCCTCTTATCGATTTATAGTGTTGGCAAAAATACGGGAAACCATACTCCGGACCCTACCTTCAGACAGATTGGAAGAACCCACCTCCAAACTATCAACGCCCTCTACCGAAATTTACATCTTCATCTCAAACTTCATCTCAAGCTCCACTGCAATCACAATCCCAATGGATGCCTAATCCAGCACTTCAAGCTCGAAACTCCCAGTACGCTCCTCAAAGTTTTGGCCCTCATCCAAACAGACCGACGACGACGTTTATGTCTGGAGGACAGCCTCCACCTGGTGCGTTGGTTGTTGGACCTGGCGATCCTAGGATCGGTGGAACGTTGTGCAGTGCGTGTGACGGGGAGGGGTATTTGAGGGGATTTCTCTTCTTTGATAACGAGACTTGTTGGAGGTGTAACGGGGTAGGGAGGGTTTTTTGAGGTGGCTTGGGCGCTATCGGTGGAGGAATGAAGGAAGGTGCGTATGATGAATACCTGGACTCTTGTGCCCATCTTGTGATTGCTGTGGTTATTGTAGATGGCATATACAATGCACGGACGTGGGGTAACTTACGATATTCATGGCTATTTTATCTCAGCGATATCGCCCTGAGTGGCGGGATTGCTAGGAGCTGTAGAGTTTATTATTTTTTCAAGGAGTTCAATCCCTCGGACGGTGCAGATATGTTGAAGGACATGAACTGCGCGACTTTTGAATAGCATATTACGGACGCATTGGCATTCACGTAACCAGGCTCTCTCACCCATTGCAACACATCAAACCACCGATATAAGGGGTGGGGTCCGAGCCGCAAGACTTGTGTGAGTGAAGTCGACACATTCACCAACCAAATGAGGAGGAGCTGGCAACTCCGTATATGTTCTAAATTCGAAGCCGGGCGACATGAATAGATCACACATCACGATGTCTTTTCTGTAGCCAGGTCTCGAATAATGATAAAGTTGTTGACTTCCCCGGATCAGAAAATAACATGCATACCATCTGAATCCAGAACCTGTATGTAAAATCGTTATTTGCGATCCAAGAGCAGCCATTGATCGTTCATTACGGAGGGAACGGGGTTGTTCGCTTGGAACTACCATAATTTTAGACGGACGTTATCCCGGGCGAGCGTTATTTTTATTAAAGTGGCGCAAGCGCGTCGACGGGAATTAATGGGTTCCTACTGGCATGGCATAAGTTCGCAAACGTAACGGGCCCTCCTATGATGGGATCGATTGTGCTGAGAGAGTTCCAAACTGATGGTGGTTGGAGAAACGATTGATATAATATGGCCCCAGTCGGATTCAGCTTCACTTCAAACTTATATCAGGATTCTTCCCGAATACCATCTCTTGGTTGTAGTCTACGTCCGTTGTGGCAGTACTGTCCTGAGCCATTAGAAGCTCCCTAGCTCTTATCTACGGACGTTCCAGTCTCGATTATCTGTGCGCGGATAATGTTTGTACAATGTGTGAAATAGACCATTCACGGCGGAGGAAATTCCCCGCCGAAGCATTCCCTCTCGCGGGGTTCCATCATGATTGGTGTTCATCGTTGTTACGAGGGGTCCATCGGGATTTTTCACGCTCAGTATCTAGATTCGTCCCCACGACCGTCCTGCCTTTGTTATTGTGAATGGGGAAATCTCTTGAGCCCTTCTCTCCCTTGCCATGTAGATGTAGTGTTGGAGTTCTGCATTGGAAAACGCACGCCCTATCGTGGACTGCGTGGAGTTCTTTCCCCCCCTTTCGTTCATTCCTTTCTTTTTCCACGGCTTGCGAGAGGATGAAGAGTTCGCGTAAAGTGTACTTCAAGACTTGACCCCACTCGTTCAAGAGTCAGCGCTCGTGCGATCGGGACCCCAATTAAGTTTCCGGTCTGAAATTAAGTGGAGAATGGGATCGACAGCACAATGAAACTTGGTATATCCCATCTATAGGCGCACAGATTCATTTGTGGGTAAGATCTGGCATATGCATTGCTTAATTCGGGGCGGTCGGAGAGGCCCTCTGCATTGTGAGTCAGGGAGTCGGACTATGTTGCCCGCCGCAGTCCCATGTCAAATCAGATGTGAGTCCATACGCCGCCACTTAAGCCACAACAAAAAAGGATAGAATAAGCCCCAATCCGTATATAGTGTAAGCAGAAGCTATCCGACAATCGAGTACCAGATTCTCGCACATTTCCTTTGATCAAACCATAACGTCGCACGCACCCTTCCCCTTCAGAACCACAGTCTATCCATAGAATCTAGGTTGTCCTATGTCAAATTGTACTGAGCATTTTGTGAGTTTCGGCGTATTCCGGGCACCGGGATCAAGCTCGACATCTTCGCATGCCATGACTCCTGGGACGCAGTTTGATGCTAAGGCTTATGAAGCGGGCATGCTGAGATGGACAGTGGCCATACGGAGGTTCCTATTACGGAGGGTTAAGCACGAAAGTGTCCTCATCAGCGATTGGCAGGTAGCCGTTCCTGCTCATTGTTGAGCATTCATGGTCGACCCTTATCATCCTTTGAAAATTATCTTTGGTCGTTAGAGGCGTGTAACCTCGCCATTCCTTGATGTCTATTTTCACTACTCGGCTCTTCTCGGAACCACTACATTCTTTGTCGCGACGATACCATTGCTCTTCTTTTTCGGGTATCCGGAATCTGGAAGAGGGTGAGGAATGGCTTGCTGGCCCCCCCCACAGGAATGTGCTTATTTTAATTCTCTTCATAAGTCTTCTGTTTGTTTTGTGCATGGGAGGGTATCTGTCGTCTGTCGTTAAGGATTTCTTTGCAGTTCCTAGGCCTTATTCACCACCTGTCATCCGAATAGGTACTTATTTTTTCACTCCCAAAGAGTGAGGTGTAATACTAACTATAGCAGCTGATATGCGTCACCTAGAATATGGATTCCCCTCGACGCATACCGCTAACTGCGTATCGGCCACTTTATACCTTTTCGCGTTGATATCCCAACAAGAACTTGGCGCTCTTCAAAACTTCGCCTCCAGTTTCCTATTGCTTGTGTATTGCTTTAGCGTTATGGGAGGACGGGTTTATTGTGGCATGCATACCGTGACTGATTGCTTAGCTGGGTTTGCACTTGGTGCTGTCACACACCTCGTTCACGTACGATATGGCGGATGGCTCGAGGCTACTCTAGTTCACGGAGGATCCGAGGGTGAGATTGCCGTCTTTTTTTTTTTTTTTTGGCTATCTAGTGACGACGTTCACGGCTTTTTTTCCTAGTGCCTGCCACCCTTATTTCTGTTTGTATGTGTTCAAGATCCTCTCAGACACAAGTTTGGTGACCCTGTGTTTACGGGCGTCATTTTAAGGGGTCTTTGCATTGAGTTATCATCCTTCCACGATAGACCTTTGCTTGTGCTTTGACGATGCGATCGCGTGCCTTTCCGCACTCATCGGCGCTCTCGTTGGTCGATGGACCTCAGTCCAAGTCGGGGTGTCGTCATATCGACTCCATCCTACCAGCGTACATGCCCTTACGCCTCGCACCGTCGTCCGGCTCATGACTTTCAGTATACTGAAGGTTATCTTGGGTGTAGGATGCCTGCTCGTGTGGCGATTGATCATGAAGATCATCCTGCCACCAATCATCCTATGGATTTTTCCGCGGCCAGATGTAGGCGACTCCAAGGACTTCCTCAGCGGTGGGGGTGGTGGTGGTGGTGGTAGTGGACAAGATTCCAAGCCCTTTGTGGATCCCGTTCCTTCTGTGGTCGATATTCCATCACTCCATCCTTCGGGATCACTTCTATCATCGCCTGACACGCTAAAAGCCTCTCGATCACAATCACTCGTACACCCCCAGAAGATAGCTCCTTTCAAACCACATGAAGGTGTGTGTGTGCCCCTTTGCCTGGAACACTAAACGTTCAATTATAAAATGACTCTGTGTGATTTTCTCTCTCTCTCTCTCTCTCTCTCTCGAATTCGTCAGTGATTGTGAAGATGATTGTTTATTTTGGCATTGGATGGCTTGGGTCTGAAGTCATTCCTCGAGCTTTCCGACGTCTGGATTAGCGGAACGCACGCACGCACGCACGGTCTCGCCTTGGTTCAAAATTAACCCAGCTAACGAACGATCCCCATTCAAATTGCTGCGGTAGCTCGAGGTTCTATCTCATTCGAACTTGGCCGTATGGGTCATCACCAGTTGGGATTAGTGACATGCGTTGGGGTGTTGTTGTTGTTCGTCAATAATATGGTAAGGGTGACCGGTTGGTGTGGTCGGGTGACGGAGTATCTAGGGTCGGTCGCGTTCTCCTCCCTCGGGTGATGCGACGTGGCGCCCGTTCCTTTTATCGATGGCTCGTGATTTCTTGATGAACTCTGCCAGCCTGAGGATATCCTTCGGTTTCCCCATGAGTATGGTGGGACTGGCCTGGTTGTCCGCAACAACTCAGGATGTGCCTGAATTTTTTTGAATTGTGGGCCCTCATCTGGTCGGCATGACATGCGTTGGCTTCCATTTCGAACTGTTCATCACCATCAATATTTGTCACGTGTTCAGGCGGTTTTGAGTTGCTCACCGTAGCATAAAGCTGCATGGGGGACATGCGGAATATGAGTTGGAGAATTTATGCTGCAGCGTGAGATCTCTTGCCTGGTATACTGAATACATGTCAGGATAAGCGCCGTGTACATTTGTTGACAGTTCCGGATTATATAGTAGCGATGGCGTCTATGTAATTCAGGCATTTCATTTTCAACTTTGAAACAAGCAAAAAGAGCCATCTCCAGAGACGATTACATAACGGACCCTGATCTCATTTGCTTTTCGTTGTTCTGGTCGCTTCCCCTGTCCAATTCATTTTTTTCGAATTCACGTCCCTCGTTAAGTATTCGCGTCCAATTTTCTTTACGCAGACCATAACTGCCAACCACCCATGACTTCCTCAGTCGCGTCACCCAACGTCCCAACCTCACCCTCACCTGATGACTGGACACTCACTCTAAAGGCGAACCTCACTAAACTTGCCGCGTCTTCGTCACTCTTCGAAGACTACCCTGGAACACCCATTTACGAAGCCCGCAGATCACAACTCGCTCGCATCGAAAATGGTTGGCGGGTTGTCCTTCTCTCGTACGCGAAAGATGATATCGCGAACGGCATTACTGGTATTAGGAGGAAAAGGTACTGGACGGAATGCGAGTGTCTTCTTGCTTACGAGTTGAGGGATACCGAAGCGCGAACAGAAATTGATGGCTCTGAGGGGAGCTTCTTTGATGCTTTTGTCAAGTACGCGAACTACATCCCCTGTCCCCAGTTCCTTACAGGAGTCAGTGTAGAAGAAGTGTGTAAAAAACCCCAATCTTTCATGATTATATGAGGCTGATTGCAACTGCTGCATCTGTTTCCCTTTATGTAGATTGCGGAGAAAACTGCTCCTGAGTCAGGAACCATGGATATCATCGGAGAAACTCACCCCTCTTCGCTTGTCGGAAGTGTTCTTACCGACGACGAAGCTGGTTCTCCACCAATCGAGGTTGTTGTTTCCATTGCTGAACCTGCTGCTCCAGCTATTGGCGAAGTAACGATTGTCGTCCCGGATGACATACCTACCCCTACTTCACCTCTATCACGAGGGATAGAGATTCTCCCTACGGCATTCTCTTACCCCAGCGAGAAAGTATCTCCAAAGAAGCAAGCTCCCAAAACCAAACCAAAGGCAAAGCGTTCAATTACTCCCTCCAAGATTTCTTCCTGGAATGTGAATGTCGTTGGAACCGCTCAAGAGCAGTTTTCTCGTTGCAATGATCTATCATCCCACAATTCTCGTTGTCCCAGTCCTTCCTCGTCCAACTACTCTTCTCCGCCTAACCACGACGTCGAGGCCGCCTCTTCACCCTCTGCATCTGCATCTAATGTTGTTGCAGTTCAGACAGCCAGTCTCTCTTCTCGCATCATCCGGGCATTCAGTCTTGTATCCTTCATCGGCTTCGTCGGTTTCTGGCCTGCCCGCGTCTTTCGTGATGGCGCACTTCGCGCCATGACCTTGATTGGCATTCACAGGAAGTAAAACAAATGCTTCCTGTGTGTGTGGAGTAGAATTGGAGGTTGTGCAACGGGCTTGCTTAGTCTCACGAACGGAACGTGATGGTTGAATCAGAAAAGGGGATGAAGACATTTCGTCCAAATATCTCCGCAAACCACCCTGATATTGATTTAGAATCTATTACCTATACCTACATGTGTCGCTCCTTTACCTTTACTTTCCTCTCGTTAAACCCGCGCTCATTTACATTGCTTATTCCCCTCTTTCCCCGGTGGCCCGCTTTTGGACTCGACATTGTGCCTTGGAATTCTGTTATAACCCGCACGCGTGGCCTGCTCACAACGTTCGTTCCCTTACACCCCCCCCACCACACTTGCTCTATTTATTATTCCGTCTCATTTAATTGACTCCCAGGACGGGTCCATCATCTTTATTCTCTGTCTCTGGACAATCATAGATAAACAAACAGATTAACCAACGACATACTATCCACATATCAATTGAGTTTTGTGAGACCAGTTCTAATCTGCCGAGCTAGGTATCACCAAATAGGCCCTCCCTATCCTTGCCCATGCATGCCCCATAGGTCTCGATAATGATGAGATGGCGAGGTTTTGTGGGTCGGCAATGCTCGCCTGTAATCTAGTAATAGCCGTCTTTCTCACCCCAAATCAGCGTCACAGTCCCGCTGATATTTCCAAGCTGGATTCGAAGGGCACAGACCTGGAATTGACCATCTGCTTGTCTGGTACATTCAGCAAGACTAATAAGTATCTGTCGAGATCTGGTTCTATCGTGCCTTTCCAGCGTCTTGTTCCAGTAGGATGACATCCGCACGGCTCATTGGATCCAACGGCTAGTGACGAATTTCCTATCACGATCCTTTTTTTTTGGGGGGAGGGGGGGACATTTTGCATTTAAATATTTCAGTGAGCAGACGTGACCGCCCTCAGTCTACCGTACCGCTTAAAGGACGGGGATGGAGTGCGAGGAGTTGGCCTGCCGGCGTGATATCCTGCCTGAGTCCCGGGCCAGAAAGTTGAGTCTTCGGAGATTTGGTATTTCGAATCATGATACGCTGGCTGGCTTCCAGTGGAATCATACAAGCCAACAATAAGCGTATTACCCGCCAGACTCTGAAGACCGTAACGTCTATGACGAAGTGTGTATATCGAAAAATTTTGCGTGTTACCAGGGAACCCACGGGTGACACTGGTCGATTAGTTACCCAGTTTGACCCAGCGCCATCCAGACACACCGTTTGTGTGCCGCATCCATCGTCCCCCATTTCCCCAAGTTCTCGACGAAAGGGGGAGTGGGGCATCAACACCCCACGACCACACATACTTTCAGCAGCCCCTACTGTGCTTTCCCCTCCGTTGGTTCCAAAATCTGGAAGATACAGAGGATTATCCTATAATTCGTGCTGCAACAGCAGACGCGTGGCGGTATCTGCCTAGCTCCCAAGCTTCGGGTCCCTCTTCGATTGTTCCCAGAGAATTTTCGAAAGGACACGATCATGACGCAGAATCCCTCCGGAGCTTTGTAAATTGCAAGTCTCGTCACGCTGCCTGCACTCAACCCTGCAGTAGACGACCGATTCTCAAAGCCATCCTCAAGGCTCTTGTACCATCCTCCCCGCCTCGAATTGCTCCCAAACACTGGTTGGGAACCCTCCCTAGTGTACGCCTGCCCCATGCTGCGCACCAGCCCCGGGGGTTACGCAAAGTCTGTGGGCGTCCACACCTTGGGTCAACTCCCAGCTACAGGATGCGCATCGCCAACTGCGACAGCAGGGCTATGGTAATGAACCCCTGTTAGCGGGTGGGGTGTCCTTTTCTACGACACACGGGAGAGGATCCATTGACAGCAGCCAGTACAGTATGGCAAGAGTAGACACGGACACTATCAGTGGCAAACCCCGGGGCCCCGATTCCAGCCGTTGGCTCGAGCTTGGCGTGATCATCGTTAAAGGTCACGCTTGTGTGTGTTCCCCAACACCCAGCTGGCAGGCTGAATCTCCACCGGCGGCAATTACAAGCGCTATACTATACATATGTCGAAATCTTCGAGTGGAAAACATATCAAGGTTGCCTTCGATGGGGTTGTCGCCGTCGTTACTTTTTCGCGGTGCGGAAACTGATCATTGGCAGTGTGAATCTTCGATAACATATCCATCTATCCTCTATAGTCCTCCAGTCAATGCCATCAACACTGAGTGAGTTGTCGTGGTGGTCAGTTCATTCTACAATATTTCGACATATCTGAGTAGAATGTGGCAAGAAATTCCGAAAATATTCGATAAACTAAGCCTGGATCCCGAAGTGAGGGTCGTGATACTTGCCTCCTCGGAGCGTGCCTTTACGGGTGGACTGGATTGTTAGTACCCGATAAATTGTCCGGGATTCCCGGCAGGTACTCGAACCTCATTATCGCTTTTCAGTAAAAGACGTTGTATCGAAGTTCTTTGCAGAGGGTGCCAGTGATGTTGCTCGGACGGCGCTTCGATTCAAACCGATGTTATATGTCAGTTCCTCGTCCTTTTATTCTTATTGGTGGTATCCCCCAACAATCCACCTCCAGGAATTTCAGAGGGCCATAGATGCTATCGAAAACTGTCGTGTTCCAGTCATAGCCGCCGTCCACGGCGTCGCCTTCGGGATAGGCATCGACATATTAAGTGCATGTGATGTTCGATATGCGTCAGAAAATGCAACATTCAGCATCAAGGTACAGGACTCCCTTTCTTCACTTGTGGGCCATGATCGACTGAAAGATTTAGGAAGTAGATATGGGTATGGCGGACGTCGGCACCCTGGCGCGTTTCCCGAAGATTGTAGGGAACGACAGTTCCACCCGTGAAGCAGCAATCTCCGCTGGAATATTCGCGGCCAGCGAGGCTGAGCGGGTTGGTTTCGTTTCGAAGGTGGTGCCTGGTGGGAAGCAAGAAGTTTTTGGTAGGTTCAGATTCTTCGAGTTGATGATGTCGTACAACTGAGCGATTTGTCCTTCTGTACGTAGATGCCGCCTTGGCAACGGCGAGGGAAATCGCGTCGAAATCGCCGGTTGCAATGGTAGGGACGAAACATGTCCTCCTACATTCTCGTGACCATGCGTGTGTGTCAAATACCTGAGCATGTGGCGTCATCATCTACTCACAGTTAAGCTTTAGTGTTTCTGAGAATCTTGACTATGTTGCGGTGTGGAATGCCGCGACACTCCGAACTGACGTATGTCAATCTCAATCTCTCCTACGCGACTTTCTGATATGTTGAGGAAATATCAGGATACCACTGAGGCCATCAAATCTTTCTTCCACAACCTCAGACCACGGTTTTCCCCTTTGACGAATAAACTATGATTGTTCCAAGCTTTTGTATATTTATGTCTTGTGTTGTGGGTCATCACGATTTGGCATGTACTCGGCTTTGTATCCGTACTCGATGAGCGCGTCCAGAAAGGCATGCATCGCCTGGTGATATGGAAGATGGTGGTGTTGTGATCAGGGTGGAATGAACACTGGCAGCGTGGAAGTTGTGTGTGGGAGACATGGTTGGTGGGAATCACTGCGTTTGCCGCGTCGTTGTCTTGGGCGAGACCCCTAGTAGGGTGCGTGCCGCCTCTCACCAGAGCCGGATAAGTCCATTATCCGCTTGGACGGGACACTTGTACATCTGTATTTTGTCATATGAGTACATCTAGTTAAACCACATCGGAGTCATCAAGCCCCTGTCGAGTCCAGTTTTGTGAGTACCTACTGCGGTATACTACCGTGATTTAGGAGGCGCCAGCGGCATTGGCAGCTGTGCTTTTAATTTTTCAAATCCCTGATCCATTAACTCGAAGCCCCCCATTTGTAACCTTCCTCATTCATACCCTACACTGGTACTGCGGATTGTTTCCAGCGCGGTACTTCATGTGCACCAAAGAGAAAGTTTCAATAGCATAGGCGAAGACTGAAATTAAACGGAATACGAGGGCCACTGGAAGAAATCCAATAGCTTGGAAGCCCCCTCCGGGACCTTGAACAGCTTCCGTAGAGGCAAAAGGGCCGGATTAAGACTCCGACCTACAGTTCTTTGACATGTCCTTGATACAATTAACCAGGACGGGTGCATGGAAATGGGTCACAGAAAATCAATGCGGCCGCCCGAAAAGGATCATACTTTATACGCCACAAACGCAACGAAAGGATGTAATTTGGCGGGTTGGGTACCAGGAGAGGTCAGTCTCCTTGACCCCCAGGGACGAAACTCTTATCGCTGCGGCATGCCATGACAACTGGAGCGTTGCCTTCCGGAGGTGTTTCCCGCGTACTCATGGGATATATACGATGGCACAGGAACTTCCAATTTCCCTTACCCGGTCCAAGGGATTGAAGATAATCCGATTACTCGTGAGAATAAGTGTAAGCTAGGAATGATTCCCTATCTACAGATGTAGAAGGTATCATCAAAGCTCTGAAAGCAGCGGAAACCGTTTGGTGGCGGAACAAAACATCGTCCAACACGAATATCTGATAGAAGCGGTTGACAAGCAGTTATCGTCGCAGCAATCATCTTGTCAAGGTTACACACGAGCCCTAGCAATTTGACGAGGAGAAAGAACCTGGGCTAGTAACGAAGCCGTGAGCCCAACGCAAGCACACCTCTCCCTTTCCCTCTTGAATAGCAATTGAAGAAGCTTGCACCTTGCGGTATGACAAAACAGTCTGCGGTTGTCTGTTAGATCGCCGGCACCGTAATATATGTGGGTCTGTAATTGATATGCGCTTTACGTTCCTACAGGAAGTCATTAGAGAACCAGGGCGACTCTGAGGTCCTGAGTACTTGGAAGTAATCGGGTGACTACCACCATAACACGATGGCTACTTTACTAATGAATTCTTGTCCCTCAGAGCATTTAGCTGCGTCTAGGACAAGTTTTAGAGTCATTTCTGGTTGCGAGAGTTCCCAACTAGCCATTCCCAATGATATAGCAAGTGTGTTTCGCATGGGAATCTGCCGCTCTCACGATACGCTCCGACCCAATAGATATGTCGGATCTCTCGAATGCATGGCTTGAACGATAAGTGCGCCAAATCAATTCAGAGCGTGATCGGTAATTCCAGCTGACCCCGAACAAGTCACAAGGAATATGAGAGGCCAGGTGATGCAGGGGAAAACCCATGCAACATGTATGGACGTACCTGCGCTGGAACGATAGGGAATGCCAGTGGGTAGCTCGTGTTCAGGCTCGATGCAATAACACTTAATATCTTGGCACCGAACAGAGGATCGCTTCTAGAATATTAAACCGGTCACATTATAATATGACCGCTTATATCGGTCCTGAGTGGAGGAACTTCTGAGAGTCTCGCCGCCTGGAGTCTAAATCAGGTGCCAGGTTCCTCGGCAACTCCCGATCATTTCAACGTCAAAACAGAGACCGACAACCAACAGCCTAATCTCAGAATCCTTGGGATTTATTACCTTCAACATCTCCGGGATAGTTACAACCGATTGGAATGGCTTTAGGTGGTGCGACCAACTCTGCGCCAACCACAGAAAAGCCAGCCTGGGGAAGAGGTGATCGCATTTTGTTACCGTCATATTGGAGGCTCCATATATTACAGTTCTGACATAATCCTGACATCTATTGACTCTAGTCCTGATTTGTGGTGGTATCGACTGGTATGCGGCTGTGTTACGGCTCCGATATATTGTCAATTATGATTCTGAATATTGTTAGGGCAAATTTGGGCAGGTCAAGGAAAGCTGGAGCATCTGCCGCAAAAGCAGAATCCGAGTTGTGCGTGCCAAACTAGTCCCAGACAGTCCCTCCGTTACTGATGGTTTTTGAAACTTTGTTGCTGCAATAGCCCAGATATTCTCCAACCTTGTATTCTTCGTTCTTTGGCCAATATAAGGGCTGTCTCTATTCACACATCGCATAGCGCATGTCATGCAGTAGTTCTGGATATCTATGGGACCGCTTTTCTTTTTGGGCGCAATGCTTCATCCTGCCTTGGGCTTCCGTCTTCGACGTCCGCCATAACTTCAGAACAAACACCACGACGACTCCGGCCAGTGCAATGTGGAGCTTCCAAGAACTCAATCAAATTCATTAATGCTGCATGTGGAAGGGCTCACACGCTTCTGATTGACGATGCCGGAGATCTGTGGACGGCTGGAATTAATACATTAGGGCAGGTATGCTAGTCCTGGATTGATTCGCCTTCCCTCGTGATCGAAGAATTGACACGCCAAAACAGTGTGGTCATCCTCCCCGGCCGGAGGTTACAAGCTTCAAAAAAGTTTCGGGACCCTGGCTTAAAACAACTCCTCCCGATAAAGTTGTTGCGGCATCTGCTGGAATCACGTTTTCGATCGTACTTACCGAATCTGGAAAAGGTGGGCATCGAGCCCGATACCATCGCTTCCCTCGTCATGTTGCTAAATGAAGGTTTCGTCCGATTCACTTATTCCCATCAACTTCTAGTTTATAGTTTCGGTTCGGCGGAAATGGGCCAGCTCGGGAACGGCCGTACTGGCGAGCACATCAGCACGGGGAACAAAACTGCCTTCGATGTAGAGCACGAACCCAGTAGGTATTTCACACCGCCCATACATTTGGACGCATGTCGTAGGCGATGATCGTGACCGTGACGCAACTTGACTGAATTCGATCGACCAGTCCGAATTAAAGCCTTCGAGGGAAAGAAAATAGTCCAGATCGCTTCTGGGCAGCAGCACAGCATTGCTTTGGCCGAAGATGGGTGAGTCAATTCATGTGGGTGAGCAGCACGCTTACGATATCAATACCATTATTGGCCTCCTGGCGATACGGCAATAATCCGACAGGAATGTCTACGTGTGGGGAACTGGAGGTTATTGCAGAACGGGGCTTGGAAATCCGAAAGATCACCTGGTTCCTGTCCCAGTGCCCAAGGTTACTATCTCCACACGCTTTAAGGAGCATTGACTTCATTTTGATGTGAGTTTAGTTTAGTCAAGAACTTGTGTTGAGGGGCGAGCAAGTTATGGCCGGTCCGACGAGCTCTGTCGTGGTGGACCGTCAAGGGATATATTGGCTGGCTGGGAAGTGGAAGACATCAGGAGATGGTAAGAAGCATCGCGTTGCATTGAGCATGGTGGGCTCATAATTCTCCCATTTCCAGGATCCTCAGGGCAACCGTATTCCAATTTCAGACTTCTCCAAGATATAATGTGAGTTCCGCTTTTCAGGGCCCGCACATGACTTTATCTCACCTTGTTATAGGGGATGTCGGATCCTGGGCGGTGCATGTGGCGGGGTCACCCACTTCTGTTTCACTCCTAGTGAAGACGGCTGTGTCATGACCATCGGTATGTCTATTTGTGCGCGTACCGTGGGTTGGTCACTGAACGTGATCGTGAGGCTGGGGCCAGGGCGCAAATAACTGCGAGCTGGGGTTAGGCGATGGCCAACCGAAGAGCGCCACAAAGCCAGTGGAGATCACAACTCTCAAAGGCATTGACGTTTTCCAGTAAGTCGCATGACTGGAATGTGCCGAACCCATTCCCTACTATTATTTCGTTCAGGATTGCCGCGGGAGCGCACACATCATTTTTCCTTGCACGACCCAATCAAGCTCTCAGTGACTTGGACAGATATCCCGAGGTCGAGCCCTCTGAAGATTGCCAAGTATGCCGCAAGAATGAAGGAGATGGGTCAGACCTCCTAGAGTGTGAAAAGGTGGGGATATTGAACAGTTTGCTGCTTTATGGCTTACGTGTCTGTGATTGGCAGTGTGAGAACCCGTATCACCTCCACTGTCTTGATCCACCCTTGAGCACCGTGCCCGACGGGGAATGGTTTTGCGCGGAGTGTGAGGCAGATTCCGATAGCCGCGGAGTTAACTCCACGGATAGCATCGATAGTGAGAGTCAATCTTCCGCGCCTAGGAAACGAGGCCGGCCTCGCAAAAACGTGAATGTGTCGGAGGACGAAGAAGAGGACGAGGAGGATGAAGATGGGGATGAGGATGAGGAGCCGGCGAATAAGAAATATCGGAAGCAAGTCAAAGGTAGGAGTTACCCAGCTGTCTAGATCCCTTGTTCAAACATAACGCTTTATAGGTAATAAAAGAAGGCGATGAGCTCTTCATCCCAATGATACATTTCTGTATTTCGTATTGCGCTGTTTTACCTTCATCTTTTTCTCTCTAACTGTTCACCTTGGGTTAATATGTAATTTGCGTGTTGCCACTTGTTGTGCACCCCCGTTCATCTTGATAATAATAATATCCCTTCACAGTGCGCACCGAGGGTGATCACAGATGAGGAAATCTATTGGAACTAGATAAAAACCCTGACGGCAGTCCTTGGATCTAAGCGAACTTAATTCGTATATCTCGTAACCAACACAATGATACCTGCGCAGAACCCAAATACAATAGCCATTCCAAGCCCCACATAGAGGAAGAACTCAATTGGAACATTCTGATCGTCATCAGCTTGTCTGGGCGCTGGAGGCACCTCACCTCTCTCACTGGCCTTGGCTGCAAGAAGCTTCTCGTGGCGTTCAACAGCTCGCATCCGGGCGTCACCGGTGGCTCTGTCGGACACACTGGATCGGCCACCTTGAGCCGTGCGGAGGACAATGAAAGACGGGTAGTGTTGTTCGCACCACTGCTCGATCTGCGAGGGGCGAAAATAACACTCCTCAGTCGCCAAAGGATGAAATAGATGGAAATGTGGACCTTTACCTTTCCGCATGCAATACTAATTTTGACAAAGTATGGGTCAGCAGGGACAAGTTTCGCGTGTAATTCGCGCGCGTAATCACGGAACATGTAAGCAACGTCTCGTGGATTGGTCGACTTCATGATCAGCTATAACAAAGTTGTTCAGCAGAGATATATAGCTAAGCCAATTTCCATACGTTGACGGCTTGCGCCTTCCGTATTTTTATGTTCCTGTCAAAGACAGTGGGATTCATGAAGCAGAGAGCAAGGGTGGCCATGGCCATGGAGGCGGGGATCGCACAGAAGTTAAATACACTTTGATTTCTAAGAAGAGCGAGGTAATCGAGCGCATCCACGGAATGCCGAAGAGCATCGAGTGTCATGGCACTGAGTACCCAGATAGCTTCTTGACGTTTGTCCAAATCCCGGAGCTCTGCTGGATGCTTGAACCCGTGACTCTCCCATATGGACTTCGGCCAAAAGAATCTCGAATCATCGATATCTTCCCGGATATCACGAAGGATATTCACTTTTTGGAGAAGAAGGCCCATCGAGTTGGAAAGGACCAGCTCGTTTGCTATATAGGATTTTTCCTTGCCCGTGGCGGCAAAAAGCCGTGATAGACCCTCACCGACGAGGCCAGCAACGTAGTGACAATATAAATCAAACTCCTCAATGTCATCAATGTACGT
The DNA here is from genome assembly GCF_015039405.1 of Cantharellus anzutake. Lineage (NCBI taxonomy): Eukaryota > Fungi > Basidiomycota > Agaricomycetes > Cantharellales > Hydnaceae > Cantharellus > Cantharellus anzutake. Next base: position 652,124 of record NW_024066989.1, on the reverse strand, counting down.
TCCGGTGGGTGACATGACGGCCTTGTGAGCGTAGTCGGCCATACCATTCTCCATTTTGTGCGTGATGTCAACGATGACCTCACGGACTTCGGGCTGCACAAGTGCAATCTCGGCGATAACAACATTGAACTCGACCAATAATTGCCGATCTTTTTCGTTGGGGCCACTTCCCCCAAAGCACCAGTCAGGAGTTTGGAGCTTTTCATGAAATGAGCGAAGAAGAGGTTGCTTGATTTCGTCTGAAATGGTCATGTCGTCTTCAACTGTGTCAAGACCTCTGAGGGCCAAGTAAAATAGTGCAGTCTCGGGTAGTCAGGCGAGTTAGGGTCCAAATAAAAGGGCCTCATATACCAGGATGCCACTCACTGCACGAGCCAAGTCACCATCCAACTCCTTGATGACAGACGCGAAACTACGGCTGGTCATGTCCAAGAATTCCCAACATCTCTTCATATCTTTCCTGTTATAACCTGTTGCCTCCCACTCGGCGGGATTCGTAATATCTCGCTTAGGCTCGTACCACAACTTATATTGCACCAACGTCCGAACATCGTCAGGATGTCTGACAAACAGGTAGAGCCACCCAAGGATGCCCATGGTTGGAGTTAGCTAAATGCTGCCCAAAAGAGGAGGCCATTGAATAGCGAGTTGGGTATCGTCAAAGCATGCCAGACCCACCAAATGGATGTGTAGAGTGCCAGCAAAATGGCACTGAGGTGGAATAATAATAGAATCGTGCTTGGAACTTTGCGCGCGTGACTTCCCTATAAGGCAAGTGAATCATCTCATTATTTGGGACTTGAGTGCTCTTCAGGATTAGGAGGGTAACTAGTGATACACAAGAAAGGTATAGATACATTAGAGGGAAATCAAGGGGGGCTATTTAGAAGTGGAGGGGAGTGTATGCTACACAGATATCTAGACAAGCAAAATTTCTCTTTACCCTAAAATATTTACTGGAAAACCACCCATCACCACATCAACAACTTGGGCTGGAAGTAATTGGGGACACAATTTTCATCGTGGCTCAGTTTGATGACCTCTGGGAACGTCTCCTTGAGCTTTTCGTATGATGTGTCCGGAGTTGCATCCGAACTTCCCCATGACTCATCGTTCAGCTGAATGAGCAATTCGTCTTCTTTTGCCTGCTCGTATCCGCCATATGCATTGATAAGACCAGTGATGGCTGTTACCATGGCCTGTACACACTCCTTCGTCTGATTTGCGCCGTCTGGGTAGTAGACATCTGCGCTGGCCTTCATGACATAAAAGTACTTTAGCTTGGGGAACTGCTCTTTCCATGGCGAAAGCGAGACCGGCCCGCACAGCATATGGAACACTCCTGGTGTAGACCAATCCAGCCTTGAACCGAGGGCTTCGACGGAAGGGTGTGCAATAAGAAAATCTGCGATGGCAGAAGGAGAGAATACGCGGTGCGACAACCAGACCGTTACCAACTCTGGGAAACGGGGTTTCTTTGTCTCCGAATCGACTACTATGATTGGATCTGCCCACACGCTTGAGCCACTGCCTGCAACAATGACAAGGTTCCTAAGAGCAGGGAACGACATATTGTTGTACAGTGGTGCATCTGGAGTACCGCTTTGTGCAAGGCTAAGCCTAACAACTTGCAGGGAGGTCGAAGTCAGAGCCGTCAAGTCCCTCGAAGCTGAATCCCCCTCCCCAAGGTCGTTCACCCAATTGAGTGTCTTCAAGTTTGGGCATCGTGCAACTAGATCGACAACATCCTTGTGAGGAGTACCCGCAAAATCTCGCAAACGAAGATGCTTCAGCTTGGAGGTGATCTTCTCGTCATATTGAATTTGCACCGGAGCGTGCAGTGCATTCAAATCCAATGCCGTGATTTCCGCGCCCACGCTATCGTCTACGAGGGTGATGGACGTTGGAGAAGGGGGTGGTGATGGATCTGAGCGAGTTGGATCCTGGCCATCCCATGCGATCTGCCATAATTCAGGCATCGGCACTTTGAGAGGGAATATCTTCTGCGCCGTCTCGTGACTACTCGTGAACAAGCAAAAAATGTTGCATCGCAAGAGGTGAGGAGCAAGCGAGTCGAACCACCGTTTGTAATGCTGGGCACTCCAGAGTTTCTCCACATTCTCCGCATGAAGTTGAAAAAATAGAGGCGTATTCTTCGATCGTTCGAGATAGGCCCGTACACGAGGCGTAAGCGCACCGGCATCCATAACTATGTCGCACCAAAGCGTTGGCGTATTGAGGGCAACAGTTCGCCAATGGTGGCAAACCGCACAGATACTCTTGACGAAAACGGCTTGGGGAGCGATGTACTTGAATGAGCTGCCACACTTGCTAAATATCATGGAGAGAACGGTGTCTGGCATGCGACACGTGGGAGTCTTCGCGTTACGGACTCTGTTGAGAGCCGCTTGGGCATAGGCCAATTCGGTTTTGAGAGCCTCAAGTGTTTTCTCCACGGCGGCTATCTCACTATTAAGACTGAATATCCTGGATTCCCACTTCCCCAGTTGGCTTTGACTATCCGAAGAAGGGATAACCGTCAGCCTGCAGTGCAGAGTCCGAAAAGCGACAAGGATAACGTCAGTAAACTCACGCAGCGCTTTCAACCTCACTTTTCCGTTCCTCGCTCGCAGCCTCGCTTTTGGCAAGGCGCTCCTTTAAAGCCTCCAACAGCATCATGTCAAAGATCACTCCTCGTTGTGGGAATCGGAAGCGGAACCGAACCAGATGAAATCGACTCCCCTGTCAAACTCGGCGGCAGTTGCCGAAATAGACGCGAGGCGTTTACCTGGCATTAAAACGCACAACAAGTTACAGACTCAATAGGGGCATGGGGTATTGAACATATACAAGCATCATTCTAACATAGCGCTCATTCCAGGCCAAATTGCAGGGTTTTGGCGGCTCTGGCTGCATTGGCTTTAAGAGTCTCTACTTGAAGTTCTAAATTGCGAATCTGTGCTTTGGCCTCGCGTAGATCGGTTCTAAGTTGTGCGTTCTCGGCCAGGTGAGTATCCTATGAAGATGAAAACCGATATATGATGGTTGCGTAAAACATGTGTTCAGGAAACTCACATCACCACTTGTCCGTACGGGAGAGGGCTCGTCACGCGGGACAGGAGCTGGGGGCTGCAGGGAAAAGCTCGTCGGGTAGACAGAAGTAGCGACAACAGGGCTTGGAGCAGCATCAACAAATCTCCCTTGTGTGAGAGGCGAAGGTTCAGGGGCAGGTACGGATACAGGTGCCAGTGCAGTATAGGTCCTCGTGGGAGGATTAGGGGTGCCTTGGGTTGGAGCCGAGAATGGAGAAGGCGTAGTGGCTACGGCGGCTGACGAAGACGTGATCTCACCGGAGTTGAGATCAACCAGCTTTGGCTGGGCAGTTTTACCAGAAAAGAATTGGGCGGCGGTTAATGCAGGCTCGTCGGACGCTGCGGGGGGGAAGATATCGGACTGGAAGGTGTCCGACTGCCGATGACGTAGACCTCAACTAGCAGTCTGACAAAAGCACACTGTAAGACGAACCTTGCGTGGCACGATGAAGGCAATTGGCTCGATGATCGTGCCAGTGACCTTGTATGCACGAGCAATCTCGCATTCTGAGACACTTAAGGCTCTCCTCGGCAAGAAGCACATTCCACGTTGGGGATCAGAAGACTTGTGTTCCGACAGAGGATGCAAAGCATCTGACTCATACTCGTAAAACCTGAATCGACGGTAAGCAACTTTAATATGTGCTGGTGGGTTCGCACTACATGCCTAATGTTTCCGTCACTGTGTGTTGTGAGCACTTGTCAATTCCGTATGCTTGGACTCGCCGATCTAAATCACGTACCCCTTTCCGGCTACAATAACATGACTAACTGAGCAAGAAGTAAGGATTGTAGCACACGACCCTACTCACCCAAGAATATGACCCCATTGTCACTCCAGAACGGCATCACTACGCCAGCAGACTGATCAATGATGGTTGTCGTCACATTATTCAGGGATCCGGGTTCCCAAATTGATAATTGCCGATCAGACATCTTGCTGAAGCCGGTAGTAGCAAGCCTATCTTTATCTCCCATCCAAACAATGCGTGAACCTTTGATACCGCTATGCCCATCGGTGATTCGGACCGCCTCTCCACCAACACGAGGGTCGAACAAACGTATCTTACGATCACGACAGGTGGTAGCAAGTAAGGTTCCAGTCGTATTAAAGGCAAGACCTTGGATCGTGTCTTGATGCCCAGTGAGAGTTGACCTCGGCTCTTCTGGGGAACCAAGATCCCAAAGCTTGACAATATAATCACCCGATGCGGCGGCGAGGACATGCGCAGCAGTGGGGTGAAACTGAACTTGTCCTATCTTTCGAGCTGAGCCAGCAATTCGGGCGACAGGGTCGAAATCGACAGGTTGCCATTTATCTCCACCCCAACCTTCGAATTCACGCGATTCAACTTTATAGACCAAGATTTTGCCGTCTTCGCCTCCGCTCGCCACAACATTGTCTTGGAAAGGGGACCAATCAGTATCAAGAACAGGGGCGGTATGTCCTCGAGCAAGAGGTATTATGTCAGGGAGTTTGTAGGGAATGCCGAAGGGTATAGGTCCGAATGGTGAAGGCAAAGGGAGGATCGCGAACGCTCCTCCTCCGGAAGAGGCCCAGTTCAAGCTGAGGTAAGACTATAAAATGTAATAAGATGCTTCATAAGTATCTAGGAAGAAAGAACGTACGCCAGAGGCGCTGATGAGGTTCGTGTCCCAGGCACTGGTTGTGACCTTGACATTTTCGATCGAATTCTCCTTTTTTGCTGGCTGGCCGAATACGTGTCTAGAATATCCCTTCCAGCATGATTACTACAACAGAGAATTCTACTCACCGGTACTTCGAAGGTCGCACGAATCGACTCATGGTATTGGACAACTGGTTCTGTGTTTGTGTTGATCGGAAATTTCCGCTGCATTGATCTGCTTCGATTCCCAGTCACGATTTCCACGCATCAACGCGCAGAACATTAAGATGGCACCTTCTACGCCTTCACAGGGACTTCCCAGTCCTCCGCCACGAACCCCTAATACGCCTTCAAGAGCTTTTCCCTATACATTTATACCCCACTTACCCAAAGTCGGCACTGCCAAAGTCAGATTGCGTTCTAACGTCTTCGCGTTATGCGCGTATGCCATCGTCTGGTGGCAATCTTCTCTATATGGGTTTCTCAAAGAGTCGGTTGTGCTTGTCATTGGGGGCATTTCGTCGACGCGGGGCGTCTTGAAAGTCTTTAGTTGGTTCGGTGCGTTTATCTATATTCTCATCTTGTGACCGACTCTCAAGTTCTTGTACCCGCCAGAAAACGTTTCCCTTTTTATAATCCTATGGAATATTGTTGAAGCTATATTTGTCATTAACCGTACCCCACCGCCTGAATCAATCCCTCCGTCAGCTAGCGCCGCACGTACAGGTTCTATCCGCAAGCCACGGGGTTCAAGCCTTCGATTCCTCACCACCTCCGTACGCTTAATTATCAATGCTCCTTTTCAGTCGGCTAATCTTTCCCTACTCCAGCAATCCCAACCCACTTCCCCACTCTCCAAGTCCATAGTGTCCCCTTACCTCTCCTCGTCCCTGGCCTCGTCCACCGCCACGTCCATATATGACACCCCCACTCGAAAAGGCATTACCAACGCCCGCACATCTCTCCCCTTCATGAACTCTGCTTCAAGGTTCGGCCTTACCCACTCGGTATCGACGCCCGTAGGGTTGGGCGCTAGCTTCGATTCTTCATTGGATAGCGTTCCTAGAGGTGATCTCTCTGCACCTCCGCTAGCTTCACATATGGGACAACAGTCTCCGGAGAGCAGTCGTAAGTGTGCCCCTTAACTCGGCAGTTCGCAAGGCACTCTTCAGGCTGAGATTGTCGAATGTGTAACAGGACCTTTGAGTGGTGAAGTTTTGAGAAAACTGTTCAAAGAGGCCGACTCCTGATCCACGCCATGCATCGAATCATCACTTACTGCACATAATGTCTAGTCTGTGCACCTGACTGTCAACTGGCGCACAAGAACTAAATGACCACGAGTCGCAATGGACAATCACCATGATATCTACTTTTGGAGCTTTTTTTGTGATAGGAGCCAGCGAGTTTTACCCTAGGATATTTGAAGTAATTTTGCATAGATTTGGCAACATGGGTGCCGAACTTCTGCCTCACATTTCCCGATTTCAAAGTCCGCCATATTCCCCCTTCGCGACTACTCAGCCGTGCCATCCGCGGACCTACGCAGTATCCTGTATATCATCTCAGTAGTCTTACGATTGGGGTCTTGTTTCCGGGTGCTCATATTCGCCGAATCCAAGTGCCTACTGCCTACCGTTAAACCGTTTTGTCCACCTTGATGGTTACTCAATGAGATTTTAAAAGTCCAGTCATCAGGCCGAAGTTCGATAAATATTGGTGCGGAGTACCAAAAAATCCGCGCGCCCGATTTGGGTCAACCGCCGGGGTCTGGTGATGACCCAAATATGGCAGCGGGTCAGTAACAAATGATTTCTGTTTTAGGCTGTGTGTGGCAACCAGCGCTCATTATTTTCCTAAATCGTCAACACACTTGAGATGTCCAAATATATTCAACGCCAAATTAGATGTCTTTTTTTTGCGTGCTGTTGTAAACGGGGCACAAATTCTGCACCGAAATACGACTCAAATGGATAGTATATTGTAATGGATTGTACTTCATTTTGGGGGATATTTTGGTCCTTTCACCTTAAAAACTTGGTACTTTGACCGGGCGGGAATATGCACGAGCCTTCGATGTGCGTTCTCATAACAATCAACACTCAAACATGGAAGATCTTAGCCGGCTTGCACCTAGCTTGTCGGAGCTGTAGAGTTTGGAGGGAACCTGGTTTCGGGAATATCCTGACAGGCAAGCCCCGTGACTGGACGGACAACCTGAATTGTCACTAAAAACTGGTGGAGCATCCAATAGTGAAATTGTCCAAGCGATGTTGAATTGTTGTCGCTGGGATGTACCCTTGCACTTATTCTCCTGCTCATCATCTGGTCCTAACAAAGGAACAATGGCCCGCTGGGCTGGAAACAAATTCGCATCGATTGTCCTGCCTCAGGAGTAATTCTTTATTGTGAAGGATGACGCCGATCCAGGTGATTCTAGTGCCTAAGCAGTTGTGTACAGGGCCCCATTTACTTCGTTCCTGAACCGGCACAATTTTCCATGTGGGTAAAAATGTCTGGATATGATTTACTCCGTCCGGCGTAGTACAAGGCATTATCTGCGCGGCTTCGTGCCTGGGTGCGCTGAGTATGAGTTATATTTGCTCATCGGAGGTCAATCTCATACCAAAGGATATTTCCATAGCCAAAATTGGCACTACCCCTTTAACATCTGCTTAATCGGATTGTCTTCACCCATCATCATCATCTTACTGGCGCTCTGGCGCGAGCAGACAACAGTGACACCACCTTTGTGCTCTCACCCTTCACGTCTACACCTCATTGACATTAGTACAGGAGCCTATATTTCGCACTTGCACCTTGGGCGCTTAAGCTATTATGTCCTCCCTCGTCTCTACCGGCCCTCGTAGAGGCGCGGTGATGACGGAACACACTTTCCATGCCATGGCTGACTCCCAACAGCCCCCATCTTTTGCAGTTTCAGACATTTACCATGCACTAAACGATGAGTCGGCCGGATTAGCATTTCTCAAGGATGCTGAAGTGTCCGATGTTATTTGTTACCACTCCGAAGGTGTAAGTCAAGTGTAGATCTCCGATGGACTCCCACCTCGCTGATGATGTGTTCAAGTCAGGGAGCCATTATTATCTGATGTTGAATGTACGGTTACCCCAGCAAACCGGCGCGCACAACGTCGTATGCGCCCGCGCCGAGAGGGTCCCTGGCACACAAGAACGTGCGTTTTTCGGAATCGTGCGACGGGCTCCTGCGGCTTGCGATAACATCAAGTTCTCGTATTCCGCCCCCGTAATTCGGGGTCCGGGAGACGACCTCATCATGATGCTCCGTTGTAACAGCGTTAGGCTCATCCAAGCCGTTTATTTGTTTGGCATCATTCATACTCACTCTCAAGAGTATCATGCAACGAGCCTCAACTCCTCGTGGTTTGCCGCAGGTGCATTCCTTTCCCTTCTTTCGTGTTACATACGTGATTTACCACCTTAGGTAGTTAGCGTCGGTGTTCTGCGTCATTTAGACGGCAACAGTGATTGGACCAGCTCCCCCAACAGGGAATGGATTCGAGCTGCTGTGGGCAGTAGTACGAAGGAAGTGACGAGGAAAGTGACGCGCGAGGCTCTCTCGTTTTGGGACGTCCATGAAGTTGTTGATCTCAGCAATGAAGCAGTGTGGGGGCCTTATCGCGAACCTACCTCCCAAACAGAGCCTCTGCATGAACCCGCTTCTCCTCAGTCCACACTGTCTCAACCTCTTCTAACCCTATCCCCAACTACTTCTCTCTCCCCTAAAGGGTCTGGCAACACGTCGCCTCCACTATCCAACAATCATGTCTACCCCACTGTTCGTGGAGTGAATGTAAGTTTAATTTACCAGTATTTAGTATTTACCAGGCATATCTTAACACCTTCCCTTCCCTGCTGTACCAGGGGACCTCAGTCACTGGCCCTGCGATTACGGACGTGTCACGATCTGTTTCAAGTGCCTTTGGCTCACCTCGATCGACGGGATCTTATCCCAGTAATGGTTCTATTAACCTACCAAGAGACCTTGCGTTCCCCGAGCTGGTGCGACGCGTCGTGGCGACTGACGATATCGACAATTATAAAGTATTGATTGTTGGACATGAGTCTGTCACCCCTCCGAGGGAGTTGCTGCGGGTCGTGAAGAAAATGGTCAGAGGTTTGACTGGAGATGGTCGGGCGCAGCTCGAGGACAGAGTTCTGAAATTTTTGCACACCTGGGTGTCGATCGGATTCCTCGATACTTCCCTTCACCCGGAAGTTCTTCAATATGTGAATCGCCCACCATTTAGCCATCGTGACGACGTGATACAGATTCAAGCGGCCCTGGCAGAACCGACCCCTCTTCCCGCTACAGAGCACCAGTCCGAAACAACGACTCCCTCTGTGTCCAGCGTTGGTTTGACTGCGTCAAGTAATCAACAAAGAATCGAGAGGACCATTGGCGAAATGGAGTCGGCAGACCTCCCGGGGCTTGCAAGGGCCCTGTTCGAGATGGAAACAGACAATTGGAAAGATCTTACAATGTTTCGTGCCGTCAAATCGCTGACAGCCTGGCGAGACGATCCAGATGCGTGGGATTCTAAGCCATTCTCCCCCTTGGCAGGAAAGGTAATGGAGTTTACCAACCCATTTGGTCCCAAAGAAGCTGAAAGTTGTCCTTTGATCAGATACATGATTGGGTGAATGAGGAATGTCTGGATGCGAATCCGGAAGTTCGACAGAAGGCATTCTGCGCATTATACCTTCTGGCATGTGTGAGTCTCGCCTGTTACATTTTACCACAAGAGATCCCCTTAGTATTTTTCTTGGGTAGGAATGTGAGAGGATGAGAAATTTTGCAAGCTCTCAGGCTATTGCCCGCGGTTTATCTGGAAGATTCCTTAGGAGATTCAACCATATTCGTGATCGTGCAGCGAGTGAAGCAGGAGGTCCAGAGAAGCTGAGCGCAGCACTCCAGCGCCTTTTTTCAAAGCCTCCGAAAGATATCCAGGTGGCAATTCCTCCATTAGGTTTGTCGACGACTCACCATTAGTATTATGTGCTAATAGATGATCTAGACTCTCGATTACGAGCCCTTCTACCAGCGTTCCGTGCAATCCGGGATGATGGAGGCACGGTAGACTGGGACGCTTGCAAGGAGTTTCATCGGTCTTTGAATCTGGAGCTTGGACAGCCCCTCCCCGCCTCTCAGGAACCCAGGGCACCTGAATTCTGTCATCAATTCTTTCGCGAAAGGATGCACGCAGCAGAATCGAGCCGCACCAGACACCGGCATCTAAGTGAAGACCTTTCAGCAGCTGAGGCCCGCGGGAGAGCTTGACAACCGAGATTTTTTTTTTTTTTTGCTGTGCCTCGTTGCTCTGCCACAGAATTATGGTTTCTTGGTTTCAACGGTTCATGTCTGCTCAACTATCGAAACTAAGAGATGTCGTCTCTAAATTTCAGTTCATGAGGCAATATCCTCATTGTATCACTGCGCTTCCTCGTCCCACTACGATTTCCTTTTATTTGAAGGCTCTGTGCTTTGGTTCTTCCTTTCTTTCTCATTGCGGCTTGAATAACTCCGTGTATGTAGCTCGCGGATGGCCAAAACTCATTTGTAACCAAATCTTAATTTGGACGTGCGCGGGGCTGCGCAGGACGAACGTGTGAAGATTAGGCGAGCCGGTCCTCGTTCTCAGCTGTATGCTGAAGGCAAACGTATATGAAGCTCAGATACAGTTGAGGGGTACATAGAACTCGATGTTCTGGCGTCATTTCGCTCATTAGTGGTCCGGCGACACTACCGGAAGGAGGAGCTTTCCGTCAGGCTTCAAGTTGTCTTTTACCAATCCAACTCTCGCTCCCATTTGCTGCTGTAAGAACCACTTCCCGTATGGGATCATGTTTTATTGCGCACAATAAGAATCTAATCTCTCAAAAAAGGAGGATCTATGACTGATGGACGCAGTGAAACTCACACACTTACCCTTCAATTCACTCAGTTCTGACTCCAAAATGACTCGCGCTGCTGACTATGCTTCATTGTAGGTGCGCGAGAGACCGGGTGTGGCTCACACGCCTCTCTGATAAAGCTCCGAATCTGAAACTGTGATGATAATTAGCATGCGAAAAAGCCGATGACAGGTACAGCGTAATCAGTTGAAGGCGTTAGAGCCCAAGCACGCAAGATAAAGAAAGAGATACATAGCATGAGTGCCGGGGCCCCCCGTGCACACAAGTCTAATTTAGTACTACAAATAACCAGGAATAAAAGGAGCCCACGGTTATTCCGTGGATAGACTGAGGATCATGAGAATTGGGTTCTAGATAAGTGGACTGGGATACTGGCGAGGCGTGCCGCCATATCCATAGTTGTAGGTGGTGCCAGGTGGGGATTGGGAAAGAGGCAAAGTGAGTTGAGGTTGAGGCATACTAAGTGTGGGTCTAGGCTGCGGCATATATGTGGGTCGAGGCACCGAGGTGGGATGGGGCAGAGGGTTAGGTTGAGGAGGGGATTGAAGCAAAAACTCATGGGACACCACGGCGTCCAAATCGGCGATTCCGAGGCCTCTCGGCACGGTGATAGGAGGTGGATGATCAGGGCCATGCTCGGAATGAGTTTCCATCAATGGCGGAAGGGTGCTCGACATAGATCGCGGCGAGTCCGTAATCGGCAAGTCCATAACTTTCATTCCCTAATAACCAGGAGTGAAAAGGTGTTAAGGCACATTGGGAAAAGTAAACTCACGTTCACTCGGTAGATAGCCTGAGGACCATGATAGTTGGGTTCTTGATAAGTGGGCTGGGATACTGGGTGAGACGTACCGCCATAGATGATGCTGGGTGGGGACTGGGAAAGAGGATTCTGGGGTACAGTGAGTTGAGGTTGGGGCATAAGTGTGCGTTGAGGTATTAAGGTGGGACGGGGCGGAAGATTGGGTTGAGGAGAGGGTTGAAGCAGAGACTCTGTCCCCGACGTACTATGCCCCCAGGTTGCTTCATTGCTCAGGTCCACAGCTTTTCGGACATTGCACAGTGAGAGAAATTCATGTGTCACATTCTTCGTTACTTCCTTCGTACCGCTGCCCATGACTTTTGCAGCGGCTTTAATCCAATCCTTGCTGGGAAACTTGATCCAATCATTCCCTTGGTCTAAATGACGCAGAGCACCAATGCTAACTGCATAGGGTGTTCAACACATGTTCTTCCACTGCAAGTGAAGCGAAGACGCACCTGCAGCAAACCACCAGCAGTTGAAGCTTTTCGTATAATATTCCGGGGAACGATCGTGGATGATGCTGAACAACAGGGTGGAGTGGATGAACTTGACGTTGTTGCAACGGAGCATCATGATTGGGGTATCTTCGGGGCCCCGAATAGCGGAGGCATGATACGAGAACTTGACATTATCGCATGCCGCCGAGCCGTTCAGAATAATTCCAATAATCCCGCGTTCCTGCGTGCTCGGAACCCTCTCAGCCCGTGCCCACACGATGGTGCCTTGGCTTAGTCGGATGCTTAACATAAGATAATCATGGCCGCCCGTCTGAATTATGTCATCAGCGAGATGAACTCTAGTGGATACCAGTCCTTGACTTACGCCATCGCGATGGTAACAAAAAACATCGGTCACTTCGGCATCCCTGAGAAACGCTAATCCAGCGGACTCGTCGATGAGTGCCTGATGAACGTCTGAAACTGCAAGCGATGGGGGTTGCGTGGATTCAGCCATAGCGTAGAAGGTGTCCCTCGTCATCACAGAACCTCTGCGGGGCCCGGCATGGATAGAAGAGGACATAGGAGTGAGCGCTTAAGTGCCCGAGGTTCTGCGTGAGGTTTGAATTGTTCTGCAGTAGTGTCAATCAGGTATAGATGCGAAGGGTGCACAAATTGGTCCTCTCTATTACTTGCGAAAATGGGCAAAGGTAAATTTGACGAGCAGTGCAGTGCCCAAGTACCTATTTAAGCTGTGGGAACGTCCTTTGATATGGAATCACGACCAATCCACGAGACACTAACCATCCTTTCCGATCACCAGGGCCACGGCACCTACACACAACGCCCCTTATGAGAAATTACACTGCGAAAGCTACAGGAGGTTCCACCAAACAAAAGAAACCAATCGGTGAGGGGGGTACGCGGAAATCTCCGGACAACTTCCATGACTGTCAGAATGCATAGGCACCTCCCTGGAGTAAGCAATAGATGGCATATCAATTCAGTAGTCTTTCCTGTCTCCCTTTCACTTCTGACAGAGCCTGCATAATTTCGAACTTGTTACGAGTCGGAACGTTGGCTCTGCAGCACTCAGTGGCGGACACTCAACGTTGGGCAGAGGGACGAGCATGCAGAGAAACTGTTTAGACCATTTACATACATACCTTGAGTCGTGGCATCTTTGGCCAAAGAGGAAGCAAATTTCGCGAACATAATCAAATGAAGGTTTAATAAAAAGATCGGTTCGAAGTGTCCTCGGAAGCAATAGAAATGTTACCACGGTCAACGTGGGTCTTACCTATACTTATGTAATTCACCTGGCGTCGGCCGCATCAGTTTATCGCCACAATGTACAACATGTACTGCCTTCATGCCACCGACCGGTATGTCGACACCGACAGCATGCAACGTAATGCAACGTACGCGTACGTTCAGATCGGACGATATGTAGGTTGTATCCCGACCTTATTACATGAGTGACGCTTGCATGGCGAAAGATGAGGTGTAGACTAGGGAGGAATCCATCGATACATAATGCCTGCTGTATAAATACAGAGAAGATAGGAGCAAGACACGAGACTCATGATGCGCTAGCTAATGATCAAAGTGTTCAGTACAACACGAATGTACAGTCACCATTACACAAAGATTTGGAGGTAAGCGAAGTGAACGGAAAGTAGCAATTACAGATTTCATGGACGATGGAGATAAATCCGAAATATGGAATTACGAAGAGATCGAGGAATCCTTAATGCAAGGGTGGGCAATCTTGCCAAGAAGGTTGCGGAGGGTGTGGAAAAGCACCTATCACTCTTAACGTCAATCTCAGATCATGTTCGATGAAGGTAAATCTGGCACGAGATAATGCACTGGTCCTTCCTTTTCCCCGTAGAACTGGCCACTGCCCTTGTGGTTGAGTTCCATGTCTCCATTGCCACTAATTTCCACTCCACGCCGTGAATTTGAACTCGCCTGAGAGTGTGACCTCACGCGGCCCATACGCGTCCCAGCAACAGGTGGCTTACTGGAATTAGGACTCCTAGGGGGGCTGGACTCCTCTTCTTCATTGTAGGTTGGAGCAGGTTTGCGTTTAAGAGAATGATTCCTGGTAACGCCATTCGCCCCGGCTGGGTTTGAAGAGTCTTCTCCCGGGACCGAGTGGAAGGAAGTTTGCGAACGAGAGGGATCAGCGTGTCCCCGCTCATCGGCCTTATTGCGGAAGACATTGAGATCGTACGCCGTCCCAGGAACAACATTCAGAACGTTGCTTTTGGAAGATGAGCGGGTATTTCGTTTACTGCCTCCTACACTAACTGCCGTTCCTGCCGCAAACTCTTTCGAGGCTCGAAGTCTGTCATCGGCACCACGCAGACTGGCAGCTCGAAAAGGATCTCCACCGTTTATGGAGTCGAGTCTGTGTGGTTTGGCCGAATCAAGAGCGGATCCTTCGTAAATGTCGGACTGCCATGGACGATTAAGGCGAGGAGACGGAGGAAAGCTGGGGCCACGGCCGAACCCGCGTGTCCGCCCTGGAGAGAATCGGCGCCTTCTTGCGAAAAAGAAAAATATGCCGACGAGCACCGCGAAAGCGAGGAGCCCCCCGATGACTCCACCCGCTATGGCACCACTATTATCTCTGTGTTTTGATTCTCTTGGGGGGGTGAAGGTTGGCGGGATAGGTGGTGTGGGAGTTTGAGATTCGGCCGCAGAAGTTATGGATGACTCTGACTGAATTGTGGAGCTCTCCGTTGGTGTGTCTGTGGGACTCGAAGAGGGGGTTACTGTCGAAAACTCAGTTGTGTCACTAAGGATGGTTGTGCTGGTTTGTGAAGAATCAGTGCTCAGTGGGGTAGTGGGGGTTGGAACCGTGGAACTCAGGATGCCAGAACTATCAGTCGGAAGTACTTGGCGTCGCACAATCATCGGCAGGGGCTCTGCGATCGATGGGCTTGCCAGTAGTAAGAAAAGGAGGGCCATGGTTGGCACCTAAAACCAGAAGAGGGCAAACACGGAGGTTTTAAGTGGGACGCGTTTACCTAGACGTTGGACGTAAAACCTGTCAGTGCGTAGTCAGCCAACCTATCTTGACACGTACGAGTTCGCAATTTAGACGGAATAATACTGAAAAAGTCAGCCAATCAAAGACCTAAGGGTCCAATGTCGAGCCAGCGACGTGGTTGTGGTGGACACTGGACAAGGAAACGCATTTCGGAATCAGCCACCAGTAATTGATCATCACTTCGACAACTTGCCGGCAACTGAGTGATGGTTCCTTTCAATATCTCCCTGACAACCCCTAGAAGGAGCAACACCTCAGAAACGCCACCGCACGCCACTTAACTAGCACAAGGGGGACTGTTCAGCAACCGAGAGGCGAAGGACGATCTTGTCAAAACCCCCGTCACGTGTTCCTGGACGTAATACAGCAGAGTTGGCTGACTCCGAGTCCAATGGAGTAATGGCAGGTGATTAGGGATTCATTAAGCCATCCGCCAAACCAGGTCGGCTTGTGTGTCTTACCTTGACTGCCGCCAATCATCGGGAGCATCGCCGCGCGGAACATTATGCCTCGGTCGCATGGGATATACTTCGCTCGCTTATTCAGGGATTAGGTTGGGTGCTTGAGGCCCACCCCACGATGGGGGAAAACAGCCGCACTCTCACTAACCCAGTTCGCTGATTCCGCGGAACTACATTCGTGTGTTTATCTTGGCCTGATAGTGGTAGTAAACTGAGCTTCATCATGTTCGTCGCCACCCAACTTACAGCTGCTATGCATGGACGCATATGTGCCCTAACTTCTCCTGAATTTCACAGCAGGTGGATGTACGTCTGCCCTCAGGACGAACTTGAACAATCTACCTTCTCATTCAGCACAATTTCACGGAAACTTGGTTATACATAGGTTCGGCAACATACATAGAATTACACGGGGACGGTATTCAGGAACGTCGTGATAAAAATGGAAAGGAAAGCTCAGAACCCTCAAAGCCAAGAAAGATAGTAGTGAGATGAAATGGAGAACACCGGGATACAATTGCAACATCGCATAATGAACTGGGACTCAGAAATTAGTTTTCACATCCAAGCAGGCCGGACCATGTTGAGACCATTTGAGGGGCGGTGAGGGCAGGAGTAACGTAGCAAAGCACCATAACTCGGTTGTTAGAACCCAGCTCTATTTCTCATATCCTGCATCTCGCGGTTCTCATTTGCGGAGAGGTGTTCACTGAGACTCTGGTGGTCAGAACGATGCAAGGACGCTTCGTACATCCTTGCGCGAAGGAATTTATGGTAAGACTCGTGGACGTTGGCTTCCGGAGAAGGGAGAACGGGCTGTCGAAGCACCTGCACCAAACTTTGATAGAACAACCTGCAAGCCTCCCAGTTGATCGTAGCAACATCATCCCGGATGGCGTCGAACAACGGTAGAAGTCGTCGCAATCGGTAATCTAGATGGTCATTTAGCACACGTTGCTAGAGACGTCTTGTTGACAAACCTATCGGAGGAATTGTCGCCAGGACTCCGTCCGGGGGTTCGGAAAGGTGTTGCAGTGCTTTCTGTAGCTTTTCTGCACCTCCCGCTGATTTCGCAGCACGACCCCGAATAAGTTCGAATCCCTCAAAGTACTTCCCGCAAAGGGCGCGGGCGATAGCATGGGAACTAGCGAAATTTCCTAGTTTTTCGCATTCCTGCTCAAAAAAGTATTAATATTAGGGGGTTCTCAGCTGCGGGTGCATTCAGGGGAATAACTTACGCATGCCATAAGGTAGAACGATTGGAATGCCTTCTGCCGAACCTCGTGGCGTTTATTCAGGCACTCTTCATGGACCCAGTCTTGTATCTGAATGTAAAAAGATTCTCAGATCGTTTGAAACCAAAGGCATCAGCAAAGTCTTTAATTACCTGTTCTGCCAAGGGAGAGAATAGTATCGAGTCCGACGCTTCTGGATGGTTTCGCCAGCCTATCAGCGATTTGACAGCATGAGGCATAGTAAGATGCTCGATATTGTCTGCTTCCTTCTCAAGCAGAGCCTTTGCTAACCCAAGGAGATCATTCGAGTCCATTTCGCCAATGGTCTTCCCCTTGATCTTTCGTTGTCTTCCTGAAGCGCCAGACGCAACGCTCGACCCGGATCCATTGATTGTCATGGTTCGCTCCCTCACAGGGGAAAGAGGTGTCGGTCTTGCCAGGGCCGCTTCGGTCAGGGCATTCTGAATCTGCCATATCTCTCGACGACCGCTAAATGACGGACTGCCTGAGTACTCGTCCACAAGCCTCAGTGCCTCCGAGGTGAATGAAACGTCAAGGAAGCCCAACAACACCCATGTGTGCAAGAATCTCAAAACCCCGTCCTGGAGCCGCGCTTGATTCTTGCCACTTGGTTCCCTCCATATTGTCTTCAAGATCCGCAATAACTCCCCCGAAGAGATGGCAGACTTATGCCCAACGATTAATACCTTATACACCTCGATATCATGGGTCACTACGACATCCTGCACCAGATCGATTCCGAGGCCTCTCGATACTGTGATATGAGGTGGATAAACAGAGCCATGATCGGAATGAGTTTCCGTCGATGGGGAAGATGGCGGAAGGCTGCTTGGCAGAGACCGCGGTGAGTCCGTAATCGCCGAGTCCGTAACTGTGGTTCCCTAATAACCTGGAATAAAAAGGTGCTAACACGCACTGGACAAAGTAAACTCACGATCACTCCGTGGATAATCGTAGGGGATTGAGGACCATGATAGTTGGGTTCTGGATAAGTGGACTGGGATACTGGGTGAGGCGGGCCGCCATAACCGTGGTTGTGGGTGGCGGGTGGGGATTGGGAAAGAGGGCTTGGAGGCAGAGTGAATTGAGGTTGAGGCATAAGAGTGGGCTGAGGCACGAGACTGGGCTGACGCTGAGGCATAAGGGTGGGCTGAGGCATTGGGATGGGATGAGGTGGAAGGTCGGGTTGAGGAGGGGGTCGAAGCAGAAACTCTGTTCCCGAGGGAGGATCACGGCTATGCTCCCAAGTAGCTTCATTGCTCAGATCGACAACTTTTCGGACATTGCACAGGGAGAGAAACTCGCGCGTCACATTCTTCGTTACTTCCTTCGTACCACTGCCCACGATTCTTACAGCGGCTTTAATCCAATCCTTGCTGGGAAACTTGAACCAATCATTCCTATGGTCTAAATGACGCAGAGCACCAATGCTAACTGTATGCGGTGTCAACACACGTTCTCCACACACGTTCTCCACACAAATGAAGCGAAGACGCACCTGCAGCGAACCACCAGCAGTTGAAACTTTTCGCATGATATTCCTGGGAGTGACCATGGATGATGCTAAACAACTGGGTGCAGTGGACGAATTTGACGTTGTGGCAACGGAGCATCATGATCGGGATATCTCCAGGGCCCCGAATAGCGGAGGGATAATATGAGAACTTGATATTATCCCATGCCGCCGAGCCCTTCAGAACGATTCCGATAATCCCGCGTTCTTGCGTGCTCGGAACCCTCTCAGCCCGTGCCAGCACAATGGCGCCTTGGCCTAGCCGGATGCTTAACATAAGATAATCATGGCCCCCCGTCTTAAATATCGTCAGCAAGATGAACTCTATCGCATATCAGTTCTCGACTCACGCCATCGCGGTGGTAACAAAGAACGTCAGTCACTTCAGCATCCCTGAGAAACGCTAATCCAGCCGACTCATCGATGAGTGCCTGGTGGACGTCTGAAACTGCAAGAGATGGGGGCTGGTTGGAGTCAGCCATGGCGTGGAAGGTGTTCCCTGCCATCACAGAGCCATTGCGAGGCTTGGCAACGATAGGAGAGGACATAGTGGGGAGCGAGCGCTTAAGCGCCCGGAGCTCTGAATGAGGCTTGAATTGTTCTGTAGTAGTGACAATCAGGTGTAGATGCGACAGGCGATAACACAAATTGGTCCTCTCTGTCACTTATGAAGGTCAGCAAGAAGATGAGTGAAGTCGGTTCGACAAGCAGTGCGGTTTGCAGTGCCTATTTCGGCTATGGGAAAGTCCTTTGATATGAAATTGACCCCGATCAGCGATGTGCCTGCGACCATCTAAGAGGGAATGAACATAGAATATGGTCAGGCCATGCTCAGAGCAATACACTGCACTCTGGAAGGTAGCCTGAGAGTGCCAGACGATCCGGGAAATCTCATTACCCCGAATCCTACTTATATAACCAGGCCGCTCAAACTGAATGGCTGAGTTGGTTGCGCATGGACATATCGATCACCATTGATCGAAGCATCTCCATAATCTCCGTAGTTGTGGACACACAGTGGGGCCAGCTTTCCCCAGGGGGCGGCCTTTGACCAGCGCATGCTGTGCTAGTTCATGCGAGTATAAGTATATCCCGCTATATACCACATGTTTAGTTTGTTGAGCACGCCATACATGGCACACTACTCCATCATTTCTGGCTTTGTAGCTATTTCTCATGATGCGAATTTGGCTTGTTCTGCAAACAGAAGTCTCACAGGCTCTGCCTGCATGTAAACCATGGACGGGGAATATTACTGTAACCGCGCAACAAATCTCATCATCCTACCCACCAATCACCACTATGTACTGCAAATACACACGACCCTAGGTATAGCATGCAATTTGCTAATGTAGATCGAAAGTAATGCTTGGAATCGTGACATCTGAAAGATTGTCATTCACTTCATCTTACTGTAAATCTGGTGATTTCATTATATCTCGATGCATGTAACCCCCTCGATTGCGCTGCGCAATACATGGCAATTTAACGGCCGGTTCGTTCGTAATCACCTCGTCAGTC
The DNA here is from genome assembly GCF_015039405.1 of Cantharellus anzutake. Taxonomy (NCBI): domain Eukaryota; kingdom Fungi; phylum Basidiomycota; class Agaricomycetes; order Cantharellales; family Hydnaceae; genus Cantharellus; species Cantharellus anzutake. Next base: position 632,392 of record NW_024066989.1, on the reverse strand, counting down.
GCAGCCTGCGCCTCTCAGTCAGTTAAGTCGACCTCCCAGATGATAGTTTCTGGAGGGCATGGATGGACGCCCGACAGGGTGTTATCAGCAAATAAGGCCTTGGCGCGGTATACTCAGTGAAGGCGCGAGGTGTCTGCAGGCGGCATGGGGATGGCATTGTTCTTCGCGCGCGTTATACTGAGTCTTGGCTACATGCGGGGAGTGGTATACATAGATTGAGTTATCAAGTCGCAATTGGAAAAGAAAAAAAGGACCAAAACCAAGAACCCTTAGACCGAAACAGATCAAAAAATGAGATCATCAGGAGAGAAGATTAGCAGTGATAGACTAGAATATGCTTCGTAAAGTCGAATCTGAATATTATGTTCCGAGCTTTTAGACTGAGCAGGCCAGACCGAGTTGAAAGTGTTGTACAACAAGTTGCAGCAGTAGGATGATGGGATATCATAACTTTGGTTATCACCATCCACCTTTGACTTGCATCTGTGGTATCTCCTGAGGCTCCCTTGATGAAAGGTCCGCACTCCGAGCCTCGTGGCTATCACGGTTCCACTGGGCATTGAGCATCCCTTTGTGAAGGAATTCACGAAAAGACTCCTGGGCCTTGGCATCCTGAAGGGTTTTAGGAACGGGTTGTTGAAGCACCTGGTTCAATTGGTCGTGAAACCATGTGCAAGCTTTCCAGTCGATCGCACCCCCATCGCCTCGGATCGCGCGGAACGCTGGCAGGAGGGCCCGCAATTGATAATCTAGGCGATCTTTTAGCACACGAAGACGGCGAGTCATTGACGAACCTAGTGGAGGAATCTTGGCCAGAACCCCATCCCAAGACTCAGCCAAGCGTTGCAGTTCCTCTCCTGGACGTTTCCGGTCTCCCAATTTCTTCGCTGCAACACCTTGAATGTACTCAAATTTAGTGAGGTATCTGCCGCATAAAGCGCGGGCGATGGCTTGAGAACTTGCATAATTGCCCATCTCCTTGCACTGCTACTCAGAGAGATCTTAGTGGGGCGTCTTGTTGGAGGAAGTGTGGACAGGCGCTGCTTACACATGCCAGGAGGTAGAATGCATAGAATGCCCGCTGTCGAACCTCACGTTGTTTATCCAGGCATTCCTCAATAACCCAGTCCTGTATCTGAGTACGGGACGGTGTCAAGGTTAAGAATCTCGGAAAACCCCAAATTACCTTTTCAGCCAAGGGAGAGAATGGCTTAGAGTCCAGCGTCATTTGTTCGTCCCATCTTGCTGACAGGGACTCGACAACAGAGGCTATGGTAAGATCTCCCCAATTGTCCTTTTCCACTTCGAACAGAGCTCTTGCTAACTCGGTAAGATCTTTCGGCTTCATTTCCACGATGGTCCTCTTTTTGGTTTTCCGTTGGCCACTTGAAGCGGACGAAGCAGTAGTGAAGACGGATCCGTTCAATGTTTCGGCTCGGTGCCTTGCAGTGGGAGGTTTTGGTCTTTGCAGTGCAGCTTGAATCTCTCGACAATGGCGAGACAACGAGGAGTTGGCGTTGGCTAAGTGTTTCTCCGCAAAACGCTCGACCTCCGAATAGACGGAAACGTCGAGGAGTCCGCTCAACACCCACATATGCAAAAATTTCAGAACCCCCTCCCTGATGCGCGCTTGATTATCACCATCCACATCCCTGAAGATTGTCTTCAAGATCCAGAACAACTCCCTCGAAGGAATGGCGGACTGATGTCCAACAATCAATATATTGTAATCATCGATCCTATGGGTCACCACGACGCGCTGCACCAGGTTGACGGTTTCAAGGTTTCTTGGTGCCGTGGTAGGAGACGTTGATTCTGTGATAAGAGGTGGATGGATAGAGCTATGATCGGAGTGAGTTTCTGCCGACTCAGGCGGCAGAGGCAGGGTGCTCCGGATGGAGCCTGGCGAGTCCATAATCGCAGAGCCTGTAACTGTGCCCCCCTGTAGCAAGGAATGAGAAGGTGCCAAAGCACGTTAATTAAACTCACACTAACTTCGTGGATGGCTGTAGAAGATTGTGGGTCGTGATGGTTGGCCATCGGAGGGGACCCCGGATGAGGATGAGGCGACGCGCTGGCATAGTAAGGGGCAATTGGCGTGGGTAGGGTCAGAACGGATCGGGGAAGGAAGGATTGAGGCGAAGTGGTCAGGGGGGAAGTGGATTGGGGCAGAGCGGGCTGAACGCCCGGTGGAAGAAATTCCATTCTTGGGGGATGATCACGACGAGGCTCCCACGTTGCTTCATCGCCAAGATCGGCAGTGCTCCGAACGTTCCATTCGAAGAGGAACTCGTGGGTCACTTTCTTCGTCACCTCCTTCGTCTTGTCGCCCAGGATTTTTGCAGCAGCTTTAATGTAACTCTTGTTAGGGAACTGGATCGAATCATTATTCTTGTCCAACTGACGTAGACCGCCGATGGTAACTGCATGGTATATCCAGCCAGATGTTTCTCCGCAGGAAAAGAAAGGAAGGACGCACCTGTGGCAAACCACCAGCAGTTAAAGCTGGCTGTGTAGTAGTCCTGAGAGTGATGGTGGATGATGCTAAACAAGTGGGCAGCATGGATGAACTTGACGTTGATGCAGTGAAACATCACGACGGGGACGTCCTCCCGCCCCCGAATTGTGGGGGCGTGATACGAGAACTTGATGTTGTCCAAAGCCACTGACCCCCTCCACATGACTCCAAGAACACTGCGTTCTTGAGTGCTCGGGACCCTCTCAGCGCGCGCCCATACAACGGTGCTCCGAGCCACTTGGCTGTGTGACGAAGGTAGCCGTATGTTTAACATCAGATATTCATGGCCTCCCGCCTTGATCATGTCGTCAGCGAGGTCCACTGGATATTCATCCCCAACTTACGCCATTGCGGTTGTAACAAAAAACCTCGGCTACTTCAGCATCCCTGAGAGGAGCTAATCCTGCCGATTCATCGATCAGTGCCTGATAGACGTCTGAGACTGCAACGGATGGGGGCTGCTCGGCGCTAGCCATAGCGTGGAAGGTGTCCTCCGTCATTACGGAGCCCCTGCGGTGCCTGGCGGGGGCATGAGAAGGCATGGTGGCCTGGGAATGCTTGGGCGCCCACATGGGCACGGGTTGGGTTAGCTCGGGGGTTATGCTGGTGTTTATCAGGTATAGATGTGAAAAGTGGTGGTAACACTGTTGTCTAATCGTACAAGAGGATCGATGAGAAGAGGTGCCTCTCCGCGCCTAATAAGGGACAGGCATAGGATATCGTTTGGCCTTGCACAGGATTATGCAAAGACTCGTCAAATATGTGTTTCTTTGAATGTCCGAGCTGTGACATACAGCGCTATAGAGTTCTAGGCCAGTCATACAAGTTCGGTGTGACCTTTTCTTCAACCGACATGCAGTCACAACTCGTGATCGATGATCGAACCGACTAATTGAGCCTCCGGATCATTGCTGCAGCCATTCTGGACATGTGAAACTACGGATGTCGTTGCTTCGTTAGAAGGGGATTTTGTGTTGATAAATAAAGCACCACAAGCGAAGTCACAGCCCGAGTACCATGAACCCGTCCATTTGTCCTGCTTCGCACAGCCCAGCCCAGCCCAGCCCCCTGCCACATTTATGGACACATTACGGCTGTAGGCCCTGTTTGGTTTATGTAGCCTGTAGGTGCAACTACACAGTGTGTTGGGAGGATGGAAATGTTCGATTTGCGGAAAAATTGGCTGGAGAATGTGCTCTCTGTAAGTTACGTGCTTAATTAGTTGCGCTGGAAATTTGACGGTCAGTTCATTCGTAATCAAAGTGACAGTGGTAGCCTCTACCTGACTGTTCAGTCAGTTGATCTGGAGCGTGTGGGTTTGAATTTTCCAGAGTATTTGAGTGGTCAGTACGCTCTCGGATGGTGTTAAGGCACCCATCGCGTCTAGGGTGCCATGGTTCTCAGAGAACCGGTTCGAACCGTGAACCGAACCATGTTGGAACTGCCAATCCCGGTCGGTAGAGATAAATGTGCAACTGTGTTCAGCGCCAGAAGGCGCCGCGAACTGACTCTTTGGTATTGGAAAGCAGAGCTGTCCCTAGACTCGGCCTCGTAACTGCCAACTGGTAGCGACTTTGACTCTATAGACTGGATTTATGTCTCTTGGCGATCACGAACATCTCAAAAGGTAACTCAAAACCAGATCGCGTGCATTGCACCACGCGCTCACTTTCTCCGATATGTTCCTTTCCACCCCCAGAAAGCTCAAGACTCACAACCATTTGACCACGAATTCAGCAATGAACGTTTCTAATCTCCTGGGATGTTTGCTTACTTTCCGTCCCATTCCAACTCTGCGAGTTTATATTGGAATAAACACTTGGCCCTGAATAGGGTGGGAGCCTCAGCATTCCGCTAACATCCTCAACTTCGCAATGGCAGCTTTCGTTGGGCGCTTCCCACCTCGGCTATTCAAAAGGAGTTCCGCGTTTGATGAGCGCGGAACTGTTGTCCAAATGGCATTGACTTTTAAAGAGGGCATAGTCATTGGTAGTGCCTCTTTGCATTGCGAGTGCGGGTTATCAAGTTTGGCGCCGTTCAAGGGTTCATATTGCCTCTTTAGCACTTGCGCTCGTAACGCCGGCCACAGGGAGATTAGAGATTAGATCGTTATTGTTGGTCGTACCAAACTGGTCGCTTCCGAAGAAGTCGCACTCCCTTCCACTGACTGTCCTGCCAAAGATGAATTGCCGGCTTCCATGACTAAGCGTTGCCTACTCTTTGTTTGCACTGAGGAAGTCAGAGTGTGTGTAAGTTGTTCAATACTTCGTCTGCGCTTCGATGCATCGACACTGCCAGGAAATTCTTTGCTCATTAGTCATCACTAAAAACAGATTACATTGGATACAATAGAGGAATAAATTTAGCCAACTGCGCTACAACGCTGATGATGAAAAAGCAAACATTGCATATGAACAAGCAAGCAAGGTCAGCAGCGAATTCCCGCAACGTGGGAAAGGTAGCAGGCTGGGGAGATTATCGACAGGGTGAGTCTACGATAGAGTTGAGGATTGGGGAGAACGTTTTGTTCTGGGAAGCAATGAAGGGTGTCGGTACAGAACGCGAAAGTGCAAATTGCTCCTTTCTAATTGAGTGGCGGGTGGGGAGCCATCCATTCACTCCAAGATGTCCTGCGTGTGGTGGTGGTGAATATCTAAGCATCCGGCCGGTACACATTGTGGGGAGAGATATAGCAACCAAACAAACTTGGCTTCGCATTGCTCAGGGGTTGCTGCTGACGGGTTGGGACCTTGGTAGAAATCACACTGACAGTTATAAAAGAGGCAACGGAAAAAACCTAGGCACCCAGCTGAACCTGGCAATGCATGTGGCAGCACTGTCATGATCCCCCTCTGGATTGCTAACAACCTCCGAATTCACTATACTGCATTGGATGATACATGGGCTGCCACTCGCTCTGATATTCTGTCTCGGACAGTGGACGCCATGTTGGGAGCAACTGGGCATCCGGACGTGTAGTGCCCGCTTCCTGAGCCTCCGAGATGCTCTTGCAGCAGTGAACAGAACATCCAACAGTTTTCCTGAAGCGATCGTGGTCTGAGCATGCTTCATAAGTGATATCAACGCAGCATCATACCTGCCAAATTGTATACTCCAACAGCTCTTCACAGATGATTCGAAGATAATCACCAAATTCGGCGAGAGAGGGTGGTCTTTTAAATTCTTGAATGTTTTCTTCTTGTGCCGCTCCTGCGAGGACTTCTTTACTTGCTGAGAGCTGAGCCTGTAGGCGTGTCAAAGGAATGTTCAGCAACAGTTTGACAACGAGCTCTCACTGTATCTCTGGCACGAGATTTGCCGAGTTGTCGTGCAAGTGAGAGAGGACCCAGTCCAGCTCTCCGTTCGATTCGCAGCCATACATCCCTTTTCCCGGGACGTCGTAGCTCTAAGATAAGGAAACGATGTAGGAGAATGGCCCGATACTGAGAATAGCAGGATGTGCTGACAATCCTGGCTGATTGAAGCGATAGGTGCTTTTCAATGACTTTCTCGCAAAGATCTTTGAGTAAGAATATCTCCCCAGCACTCCGGGTTGATAGAACCGAACCTTGGGTAAAAGTTGAAAAGTCAGAGATGGTGGAGAAGTTGGTGAAAACAGAAAAGGTAGTGGAGGTCCGCTTGAGAAAGGGCTGATCCGTGTTGATGCTCTCGTCATCCCCGATTGGCTCAGCATCTTGGACATCCCATCTGGATTCCGTCTCAAAGAAGGGAAGGGGTAGGAGACCTGTGTCGGTATTCTCGATTGAATCAATAGCATCTGGATTCCGTCTGGATTCCGTCTCGGGGGAACCTAGAGTGGGTTGCGGTTGAGGAGGTTGAGGTAGAAACTCTGTTCTCGGGGAAAGATCATGACAATGCCCCCAGGTTGCTTCGTTGCTCAGATCCACAACTTTTCGGATGTTGCACAGGGAAAGAAATGTGTGCGTCACATTTTTCGTTACTTCCTTTGCACTGCCGTTGATGACCCTCGCAGCGGCTCCGATCCAAACCTTGCTAGGAAACCCGATCCAATCATTCCCCTCGTCTAAATGGTGCAGAGTACCGATGCTAACTGTGTGATGTGTCTAATACATGTTTTCATATGAATGAAGCGAAGGACGAACCTGCGGCAAACCACAAGCTTGTTGTGTGATACTCCTGAGAATGACGGTGGATGATGCTGAACAACAGGGTGGAGAGGACAAAGTTGAGACTGCTACAACGAAGAGTCATGACGGGGCCATCTTCAGGGCCCCGAATTGCGTGGGCATGATATGAGAACGTGATAATGTCGCATGCGATGTCTTGGATAGTTCCACGTTCTTGCATGCTTGGGACCCTCTCAGCCCGTGCCCACACGATGCTGCCTGAACCCAGCCGCATGCGTAGCATGAGATAATCATGGGCCGCCATACTAGTTATGTTATCAGTGAGACGAGGTCCGCCAGATATCTGTTCCTGACTTATGCCATCACGGTGGTATAAAACAACATCGGTCACTTCAGCATCCCTAAGAAATGCTAATTCAGCTGGCTCATCGATGAGTGCTTGATGAAGGTCTGAAATTGCAAGCGATTGGGGCTGTGTGGAGTTAGCCATGGCATGGAAGGTGTGCTCCGTCAAGCTGGTAACCCCATCATCCTTGATTGGCTGGATAGCATCTAGAGCATTCCATCCGGATTCTGTCTCAAAGAAATCCGGAGTAAGTTGAGGTTGAAGCACAAGAGTGGGCTGAGGCATGAGAGTGGGTTGAGGCGTTGGGATGGGATGGGGCAGAAAATTGGGTTGAAATGGTCGAAGCAGAACCTCTGTTCCCGAGGTAGGATCATGATTATGCTCCCAAGCTCTCATCTGCTCCATCTCGCGGCCCTCATGTGCAGAAAGGTGTTCACTGAGACTCTGGTGGTTAGAACGATGCAAAAACGCTTCATACATCCTTTCGTGAAGGACTTCATGATAAGACTCATCAATGTTGGCTTCCGGAGGTGGAAGAACGGGTCGTCGAAGCTCCTGCACCAAACTTTGATAGAACAACTTGCAAGCCTCCCAGTTAACTGTGGCAACATCATCCCGGATGGCGTGGAACAACGGTAGAAGTTGTCGCAATCGGTAGTCTAGATGGTCTTTTAGCACACATTGCTAGGGGCGTGTCGTTGACGAACCTATCGGAGGAATTGTTGTCCGCGAGGGTTCGGAAAGGCGTTGCAGTGCGTCCTGTAGCCCTTCTGAACCTCCCACTAAATTTACAGCATGAGCCTGAATAAGTTCGAATTTCTTAAGGTACTTCCCGCAAAGGGTGCGGGCGATAGCATGGGAACTAGCAAAATCCCCTAGCTTTTCGCATTCCTGCACAGGAAAATATTAGGGTGTTCTCAGCGGAAGCATTCAGGGGAACAACTTACGCATGCCAGAAGGTAGAACGACTGGAATGCCTTCTGCCGAACCTTGTGGTTTTTATTCAGGCACTCCTCATTGACCCAGTCTTGGATCTGAATGTAGAATGATTCTCAGATCGTTTGAGACCAAATACATCAGCAAACTCCTTAATTACCTGTTTTGCCAAGGGAGAGAATAGTATCGAGTCCGATGCTTCTGGATCGTTTCGCCAGTCTATCAGCAATTTGACAGCACGAGGCATGGTAAGATGTTCGAGATCGTCTACCTCCTTCTCAAGCAAAGCCTTTGCTAACCCAAGGAGATCATTCGAGTCCATTTCGCCAATAGTCTTCCCCTTGATCTTTTGTTTCCCTGAAGCGCCGGGCGCGATGATCGACCCGGATCCATTGATTGCCAAGGGTCGCTTCCTCACAGGGAAAGGAGGTGAGGGTCTTGTCAGGGCCGATTCGGTCAGGGCATTCTGAATCTGCCATATCTCTTGACGACCGCTAAATGGTGGACTGCCCGAGAACTCGTCCACAAGTCTCAGGACCTCCGAGGTGAATGAACCGTCAAGGAATCCCAACAACACCCATGTGTGCAAGAATAACAAAACCCCGTCCTTGAGCTGTGCTCGATTACCCCCCCATATTGTCTCCAAGACCCGCAATAACTCCCCTGAAGAGACGGCAGACTTATGCCCAACGACTAATACTTTATAAACCTCGATATCATGGGTCACCACAACATCCTGCACCAGATCGATTCCGAGGTCTCTTGATACTATGATAGGCGGTGGATAGACAGAGCCATGATTGGAATGAATTTCCGTCGATGGGGAAGATGGCGGAAGGCTGCTTGGCAGAGTGGGCTGATGGTGAGGTATAAGTGTAGGTTGAGGTATTGAGATGGGATGAGGGAGAGGGTCGGGTTGAGGTGGGGGTCGAAGCAGAAACTCTGTTCCCGAGGGAGGATCACGACTATGCTCCCAAGTGGCTTCATTGCTCAGATCGACAACTTTTCGGAGAAACTCGTGGGTCACATTGTTCGTTACTTCCTTCATATTGCTGCCCACGATTCTTACAGCGGCATAAATCCAATCTTTGCTGGGAAGCTTGAACCAATCATTCCTATGGTCTAAATGACGCAGAGCACCGATGCTAACTGTATGCGGTGTCAACACACGTTCTCACACAAATGAAGCGAAGACGCACCTGCAGCGAACCACCAGCAGTTGAAACTTTTTGCATCATATTCCTGGGAGTGACCATGGATGATGCTAAATAACTGGGTGCAGTGGACCAATTTGACGTTGTGGCAACGGAGTATCATGATCGGGATATCTCCAGGGCCCCGAATAGCGGAGGGATAATATGAGAACTTGATATTATCCCATGCCGCCGAGCCCCTCGGAACCATTCCGATCCCGCGTTCTTGCGTGCTCGGAACCCTCTCAGCCCGTGCCAGCACAATGGCGCCTTGGCCTAGCCGGATGTGTAACATAAGATAATCATGGGCCCCCGTCTTAATTATCGTCAGCAAGATGAACTCTACCGCATATCGGTTCTCGACTCACGCCATCGCGGTGGTAACAAAGAACATTGATCACTTCGGCATCCCTGAGAAACGCTAATCCAGCCGACTCGTCGAGGAGTGCCTGGTGGACGTCTGAAACTGCAAGAGATGGGGGCTGATTGGAGTCAGCCATGGCGTGGAAGGTGTTCCCTGTCATCACAAAGCTTCTGCGAGGCTTGGCAAGGATAGGAGAGAACATAGCATCATCATTGATTAGCTCAATAGCATCGTGAGCATTCCCGGAATCTGTCTCAAAGGATCCCAGAGCGGGTTGAGGTTGAGCCACTGGCTGGATCAAAGGGGATACTGGATAAAGCGACGTGCCGGTATTGGAGAGCGCACCTGGCGTGATTTGGGGCAGAGTGGAATCAGGTCGAGCGGAATCAGTCAGAGCGGAATCAGTCAGAGTGGAATCAGTCAGAGTGGATTCATCCAGAGTAGATTCAGGCAAAGTGGACAAAACGGGTTGAAACAATAGAGCCGGTCGAGTCGGAATGTGTTGACGAGGGCGCTGGGGAAGAAATTCCGCTGTTGGAGGATGATCACGACGAGGCTCCCACGTTGCTTCATTGCCGAGATCGGCAGCGCTCCGAACGTCCCACGTGGAGAAGAATTCGAGCGTCACTCGCTTCGTTATCTCCTTCGTATCGCGCACGGCTTTTGCAGCGGCTTTGATATAATTCTTGTTGGGGAACTGGATCGAATCGTTATTCTGGTCCAAATGACGTAGGGCGCCGATGCTAACTGCAGGGGATACCCAGTCAGATGTTTCCTCGCAAGAAAAGAAAGGGAGGATGCACCTATGGCAAACCACCAACGGTTAAAGCTTGTTGGGTGGTAGTGCCGAGAGTGATCGTGGGTGATGTTGAATACGTGGGCAGCATGGATAAACTTGACGTTATTGCAGTAGAGCTTCACGATGGGGACATCGACATCGTTCAGTCCCCGGATCGCCGCGATATGATATGAGAACTTGATGTTGTCCCAAGCCACATACACCCTTCGAATGACGTCAATAATACTACGTCCTTCGGTGCTCGGGACCCTCTCAGCGCATGCCCATACGACGGTGCTCGCTCCACGTGCTTGGCTGTATGACGAAAGTAGCCGCATGTTTAACATCAGATAGTATTCACGGCCTCTCGACTTAATCATGTCGTCAGTGATACAGAGGTCCCCACTCGATATTCATCCCCAACTTACGCCATTGCGGCGGTAACAAAAAACCTCGGATACTTCAGCATCCCTGAGAGGAGCTAATCCTGCCGATTCATCGATCAGTGCCTGATAGACGTCCGAGACGGCCAAGGATGGGGGGTTCTCGGCGTCAGCCATAGCGTGGAAGGTGTCCTCCGTCATTACGGTGCCCCTACGGGGCGCGGTAGGGGTATGAGAGGGCATGGTGACCAGGGAATGCTGGAACACCCAAAGGGGAACGGGTTGTGCTGGTGTTTATCAGGTATAGACGTGGAAAGTGGTGGTACAAAGTGGTAACACTGTTATCGCTACGAGAGAGTCGATGAGAGACAAGAGTGGGTGATGCCTCTCCGATCCTAATAAGGGACAAGCACAGGATATCGTTGGGCCATGCATGGGATTATGCAAACACTCGCCGAATATGGTTCTTTCAATGTGTGAGCTGCGACAACTACGAGATGAACAGAGCGCTATAGAGTTCCGAGCCATACAAATTCGGTGACATTTTCTTCAACCGATGTATGCAACCCGTGATTGATGATCAAACGGACTAATCCAGCCTCAGGAACGGCCCGATAGATGTGAAACTACGAATATCACTACCTCATTAGAAAAGGATCTTAATAAAGCCCCACAAGCGAAGTCACAGCCCATGAACAGCCCATTTATCCTCCAGCTTCGCACAGCCCAGCCCGGGGCCCGGGCCCCTGCCATTGTTGGGCTGTAGGCCTTGTTTGATTCACGTAGGCGCGTTGGAAGGATGGAAATGTCCGATTCGCGGGAAAATTGGCTACATGCCTATGCAGTCGGAGGCGCTTGCAACAATTTACGCTAACGCAATTTGACGGTTGGGGTTCATTCGTAACAGTGGAAGCCTCTACCTGACTGCTCGGTCAGTTGATCTGGAGCGTGTGCGTTTGAATTTCCCGGTTGATTGTCCTCGGATGGTGTTGAGGCACCCACTGTAGCGCCTTTCCCGTACGGTCTTGTGTGATTGGCGTAGGTGCAACTATAACAGTGTGTTGGGAGTATAGAAATGATCAATTTATGGAAAAATCAGGGCTCTTGGTAATTATATGCTTAATCCTAGGACGAGGCACTCACAAATATCCTTCGCAATGGCGGCAGTTGATTGGTCCATGGACCCTGTATGTAGCTCGCTTGTAATCCCCCGCAATCGATACAGAGAAGGGCCGTTCAAAGTGATCAGAACTTTAAAAACTTGAGGAGCGAATAACATGCCAGAGATGGGGAGCCTTTGGGAAGGCACAGACGTTTCTCCTTTATGGCCCATTGCGGCGGCGGCGGCGGAGCCTCATGCAGGCCAAAGCTCCAAACCATAAAACCTAGTCCCAGGGTTATCTTGTTGGTGCTCGTTAGTATCGGCCGGAGCACACCAATTACCATTAGCCGGACAGTGGAGGACCGTGAGCGTGCTTGGACAGAAAACCGATAAAAGAAAGTGGACAAAGGAGACTAGCTGACGGTGAGAATGACCTAATGTTAGTTTGAGAGCCTTGGACAATCGCAGGAGCGCACTTGACCAGTAGAATTTCCGGTGGCCACGATATTTGGAGAGATCAATTTAAGCAAATATTAATCCAGTGATGGCATTAGTATCGGAAGCAGCTTCTCTATGCCATGCAAGCACAAAGCGGTCAGGGTTTTAATGTAGAATCTTACCCCACGCGAAGCACAAAGCCTGACCATTGCTGCTTCTTATCAACCCTTAAAGAACCATGGGCTCTCATTTGGAACAAGAACCACGAACCGCGGCAGGTGCGGGGTGCGGGATAGCTCGTAGGCGTGGCGTTCAAGACACAATAAATTCGGTCGACTCCGCCACAATACAACCAAGGCATGACTTAAAAGTCATCTTCGTTAGACTGCCAAATGAAATAAAAAATAACCAAAACTGCCACGGGAATGCCGGAAACAGGGTGCCTCAAGCTTGTCAGTGCAGGAACAGCTTTACGAAGCCTGGTGACTAATAAACTCCAGAACGGCCAAATAAATCGAGGGGATGTAATTGAACATCCAGACTGCTGAGCGCAGAAGCAGAGAATCCAGGGTGGCAGAGAACCGCGAAAGACGAGTGAAAGGAAAATAAGATGCTGCAAGGGCTCATCTTGCTGCAAATGTCCCCGCCACCGTGTTCGAGCCCAGCGGCCTGGAAGGTGCGGTTAAGGATCTATTGAACCAATGTGTTGACACCCTAAGCAAGGGCTTCTACTTCGAAGCTGGGGTCATTCAGGGTGGGTGGAATCATATATCGAATGGTCGGACTGAAAGACGCCTAACTCCAAAGAGGCAACACATGAACGGGCCACGCACGGAAGCGAGAATGAACTGTTTCTCGCATTCCAATGACGTGCGCATCAGAGTTAAAGCTTGCGCAAAGCCTAAGGTTGAAGCATATGTGCATATGCTACAGGAGGCCAGGCCCGAGAACCAAGCTGCCGGCAAGCTACTTGCATCCTACATCCTAAGAACACGTGAAAGAATGCGCGCACCCCTACTAGTACTAGTAAGCAGCAGCATGCATCAATCTTTCATCGACATTTCTCCTGTCGGATAAACAGACATCGATTTTCCATCGCAGAAAGAGCTGGGATTGCATGGTACTTATATTTCCGACGGCGGAAAGGCTGCGGAAATCTTTGGCCTGAACGCTAGTGCCTTTGATTGTCGAGTGTTCCCTTGCAGATGGAGGGAACAGGGGGATGTAATATTCTACCTGACAGCAACCGATCAATGTGGCTGTGCAGACCTGCATGCAGAGAGGGTATTTTGTTGCAGGCAGCAATTAATGTAGCAAAGATCATCGGTGCATGCATTGAATTGTTTGAAAACTGCAATGAAGACCTGAGGCCCCAGAAGTTAGCCAGAATGACTTGATACATCAGTGCGAGCGTAGACTCGTTGAGGGGTTGGTCATGCACAGCCTCGATTTGGCCTGACAGGACTCAGGGGACGCATGAAGAGCCCTGAGACCAACGTTTGGGGGGGTGGATGGAGCCATCACCACCGAAGTTTAGTTGATCAACATGCATTGCTCAACCGACATCTCCAGGTTAATGTTGCACTGCAACATTAAATCACTCATCCAAAGAGGAAGAGACATTCGATCGACTTAATGGAGCCCTGAGTCCAGTCATCGTCAGAGAAGCTTGTGGAGATACTGAGCAGATCGACCGACACGAAGCACTGATCAAGAGCCCCCGCAGATGGAATATGTTGACATAAACAGCTCAGATTCCAGATGAAATGTCTGAACCGAAGGCCCTCCGTTGCTACCACGTTCTGGCAACCAGGCAGATCACGATATATATGTTATATTGTATATATAACAATATAACAAATCTAATTTGGACAACTTGCGCTACAATACAGCTAGAGACCTCGTTGACCAATGAGAAACTGAACATAGGAACTGCCATCATCGACGTCACGAGGCTAAGTCTTGAAGGTCGTCATGGCGATTTGAGCAAGGAGATGCAAGTTATGACTGTCATATGTAGAGGCTGGTAACTTGCCTAGGCTGTCATCCGCGTGTATACCCACTATGTACATTTCGCAAGAGCCCTATGATGCCAGAAGTGAAGGCCAGATTTCAGAGAATAACACACCGAAAAATTTTTGGCAACACATCTACTACAGCAGCTGGATAAAAGCGTTTAAGGACAACTGCACATGTGCAGCCCGGAGACGACGCTATATGAGAGTTTACGATCATGTGGATGTACATCAATATTGTGTGTATTGATGCAAGGAAGATCCATTGAAAATTTGCTAGTAACCAGCGACCAAAGATTTAAGCCACAGTTGCAGGGTTTGATGCCAGCCATGATAAAAAATTAATCAGAGACAGAGCGAAGAGTGGGTTCCGAGATAGGAATTAACAACTGGATAGTAGGCCCAACATGATGATAGCAACAGCTTTTCGGATATAGACACATGTACAGTGCCAAAAAAACTGATCGAACTGACCTCGGAGAAAGCTTCGGTCTCTCAACAATCAAGTAACCTTGACCTTAAGAAAACGCCTTTCCCGGAAACAGCACGCAACGGACATACACTGGCCTCTTCACTACGGAGTGATCCTTAAGCGCTGCAGAAGGCGGCGGTTAGAACATCGGAGGCGCGGCAGTCACTGTGTTCGCGCCAACAGCAACGCGTTTTCGGATCCAAATTCAAGCCATCTTCGCACAACCACAGCGTTCACGAGCGACTCCCCAAATTCTTTCCGATTCCCCTGCGCGTCGGGCGCGGCTTTGACTTGTGTTTAGGTGTCAGTTAGATCAAGGGCATCACAGAGATTGTTTGTACGTTGCCATTAATCCGCGTTTGGATTAAGTAATTAGCCTTGACAGATCATCTTTGCGTCCACATCGCTTCGTCTCCAGCTACAGCTTGCTACCTGCATATGCCCCCTTCTACTGCCTCACCAGCCGAGGGGAGGCGTGGCTCAGGTGCAGCCGAACAGTCCACACCACAAGCCAATCGCACATATACGAACATGGCATCTACGCCCTCCACGCGCACTGTCGCTGCACAGGCCAGCAGCTCTAGCCTAGCTGCTGCTCAGGGATCACCGAGTAGCCATAGGACAGTTTCCTCGCAAGCAATCACCGTGGAGTCCGCTCTTGCTGTGGCAAATGGCTCTCATCAAACGGCACTTGAAAAGCTCGTGTCTGAGCGTAATTCACTCCAAAATGAGAATGCTTTGCTGTGGAAGCACCTCGAAAAGACAAAGTCTACTGCCGTATTGTTTAAAAAAGATCTTGATCGCATTCGTGCGGAACGGGATCGACTGTTGAGCATACTCGAGGGATTCAAAGATGAGCGCCGCCAACTTCCTGCCGACTACCGGGCGTCCAGCGATGATAGCTTAGCCACACGACAAGATAACGAAAAGCCTGACTCTGGTGAAAAGCATCAGTCCGATCCAGGTGCCGATCCATCAGCCCACGTTCCAGCAACAACCCTAATTGCAAATTCCGTAGATGCCTCAGCGTCTTCGTCTACCACCAAAGAAGAGCCAATAGAGTCCCTCTCAGCTCTCGCCCCGTCTTCCCGTTCCCCTGCTCGAATTACGTCGGACGTTGCCACCCGGGACTCCGCAGAGAATAATCCCTCCGAACTAAGACTATTTCCTCAATCCACTGCCGCTCCTCCCCCAGCAAAGAACGACCGCACGAACCTTAAGCCTCCCAGGACACCTCCTCAAGTGGTCTCAGAGGTTTCGGACCGGCCTCCAGTTCCTGTTATACTGACGCCCTCAAAAAGCTCAAGTGAACCAACACCAAGACCAAACCAGTCACCTAGCGATGTGCACTCTCCTCTCGGCCCCGGAACTTCGGGAAAAGGCGTACCTACAGCTACTACTTCGATCAATCTTATGCTAACCGCTCCTGATAATGGTGGGAGAAGGCCCTCTCGTGAGAGCCGAATTACCTTCCCTGATGAACCCACGCGGTATATTTCATTTACGCCTGCTTCCCCGACCACGTCATCAACTTATCCCAACTTTTTCTTTAGATTTGGATCTAGTGTGAAACAAGAGCAAACAACAAGCATTACTGGACAGAGAAGCGGCAAACTAGATTCACACCCTGAAGAGGAGACTGAGAGCAGAGTTGAAGGTCCTACCTTGATCCCGTTTCCCAGACCCACGATCACCTCATCTCAACCAACCAACGATCTTTCCCATGACCAGCTGATACGCCACCCCGAGTCGATCCCCAAGACCCCCAAGCTGATGAGTTAGGGAGGCTTGCAGGTCCCTCTAATGTTATCGACACGGTGAAAGCTCAGCCATCCTCAGATACCCTTGACACATACCCTAATGCAGCACCGATCGTGGAGTCCGTTCCCGAAGTACCGGTATCACCTCCTGAGCCAACTCCAGCACTTACTCCCGAACAGAACCGGTTCGAATACAAGGCCGCCAAGCTCCTCCCTGAGGAAGTGGGGAGCACGGTCATCAAGGTAGAAGGATCCACGATTCGACCCAATGACCGAGGGAAGGAGGTCGTGTCATTCATCATTTTTGTCGCACCGAAGGGGAAAGAGCCCTGGAAAGTTGAGAAGCTTTACAGCGACGTGCTGACACTCGATGCGAGAATCCGGGCGGCTGTAGGGAAGACTCAGAGTAAGAAAATGGGCGCTTTGCCAGAAAATAGACTGTTCAAAGACAATGCTCCCGCCAAAGTTGACCAGAGGAAGGTGGGTATATTCCTTATCGAAACGAAGACTTATGTTCCAACTGGTACGATCCAGGCTGCCTTGGAGGTCTATTTCCAAACTCTGGTTAGCGCCGGCTTTCGCAGGAAGGATGATATTTGCATGTTTTTCAGCACTGGTATCGTTCGACCTGAGAGGGCTCCCGTTCACGTTCTTGGTCACAAGGAAGGCTATCTCACTAAGCGTGGAAAGAACTTCGGCGGGTAAGTGATTCAGATGCAAGTGCTCCTTTACATCCCAAGCGATTCTCTTCAGGTTTCTGCGCTGGAAAACAAGGTACTTCGTCCTTCAAGGCGCCACACTTGAATATTACGAAAGCGTAGGTAGTGTGATAACTCAGTGCAGCGTCACACTAAGTTTTACGTCTTTTAGCGCGGTGGCCAACACCTTGGGTCTATTTATCTGGGAGGCGCCCAGATCGGCCGTCAGCAGCAGCGCTCAGGGATACCTTCAGATGACGATAACGCGTTTAGGCATGCATTCCTTATTATCGAGGGGAAGAAACAGTCCAGCAGTTCTGTCCGACATGTCTTGTGTGGTGAAAGCGATACAGATCGAGAATGTTGGATCGATGCCCTGTCTATGGCAGTGGCCGTGGAGGATGATCGGCTGAACACAGCGCCGCAACCGACGTCTGTCAATACCGGCCTCATGCAAAGACCTGCAACAACTCGCAGTTCGACGAGCTCTTCTGTTGTGTCTCCTACTGACTTACCCACTGCGAAACCCACTGCCCGCCGTGCCGCCTCACGAGATGACATGAATAATGTCCGCGAAATGGGGAATGGTTCTAGCGTTGATCTCCCTGCTACCGCTATGCCTGTACCTGACAGCAATACCGTGGTTCGGAAGATAATGGGTAAAGGAAATGGCAGCAGTGTTCCTTTCTCGAGTTCGATGCCAACAAGTTTAGACCATCTTTCCCAAAATGGGCAGATACCACGAGCAAGCTCAGAACTGGGACATTATCCTGACATGGCTGACAACCGCCCGAACCCATCCGCTCCACGACCTCGAGTAGCCTCTTATAACCCTGCCATGTCTGGCTCCAAGTCATCGCTTGGTGGTTCAAGAGACCTGTCTCTTGACAGCGGCGTCACAACCACAACTAGCTCTAAGGGAAAGGTAATATCGATATCGGGGCCATCTAACGGCATGCCCATACCTCCAGGGTATAGCTTTGGTGTAAAGGACTCAGCTGCTGGCGAAACAAATAACGAGAGGGAACGCAAAGTCAAGTCTGGCATTTTCACAAGACTGACGAAGGGTATACACGGGTCGTTGCAGCCTCAAGTTGCTCCACGTGCCGTTTTTGGTGTCGTTCTTCCTGATGCCCTGGCCGTGTCCCAGATCGCAAACCTTCCGGCTGTTGCTTTCCGGTGCATACAGTATCTTGAGGCCCAACATGCCGAACAAGAGGAAGGTATCTATCGACTGAGCGGCAGCTCAGCCGCCATGAAGTCGTTGAAAGAGCGTTTTAATGCTGGTGGGTGTTGTGTCAGTTATACACAAGTAATGAATCATCATTCACTCATCTCCGAATCTCCTCGCCGGCAGAGGGTGACATTGATTTAATGACCCAGGACGAATTTTATGATCTTCATGCTATTTCCGGATTACTCAAAACCTATATCAGAGAGATACCTGGAACAATCCTCTCCCATCAACTCCACTTCCGCTTCCTCCGCAACGTCGGTAGGTATAGTTGTCTGAAATTACGCTCCGCTAAAGGCTCAACTTCTTCCCGTCTGCAGATTTTGCGGAAGAGGAGGAAAAGATAGCCGACTTGCAGACGCTTGTGGCTATGCTTCCTTTCCCAAACTATTGTCTTCTTCGGGCCGTCATAGCACACCTTATTCTTATTGTTCAACATGCGACAGTGAATAGGATGACTATGAGAAACGTGGGAATAATTCTAAGCCCAACTCTCCAAGTCCCAGCCGGCGTGCTTTCTCTAATGCTCTCCGAGTTTCAGCGTGTGTTCAACGTTGATGGCGACTTCGTCGAGACTGGGTTCAATGAACCTTCTGGTCCACTAGAAACTTTAGAAGTAGTGCCACGACTGAGAGATCAGTCTACTGCGATTCACCCAAGCAAGCGTAATTCTCTGAACTACGCCGAAAGCTCCGCAGATCGCTTACTTGGCTTAGCAGGTCGTACTCTTACTGGTATGTGTTGCAATCCTTATTCCTCAGGGCTCCGTTCTGAATCCCCCCACAGCAGCGGACGAAGGCGACTCTGATGAGGAGCCAGAGTCAATCATCCAAGAGGATAGTGGCACGGAAACCGATGCCACCCAATCCGTTTTAGGTTCCGATGACATTGACGAACCCGCCGACAACGCGCCTGGTCTGGTCATAACCTCGTCCCCCGATACTCCGAACCCTAACTCCTATAGACCTTCCATCGAAATCACAAATTTGATCAGTGGCACACCAACCAAGGTGCGGACGACACACTCCGCTGCTGTTGCTGCCACTCGCGGTTTACACATACGCACGGAACGGGCTCGGAGTCAATTGCTTCCTGGACCATCACTCCCTTCCTCGCCTCGTCCGAACGCTTCTCCTCGGCCCATGCCGCGCAGCGGTGCTAGCCCATAACTGGAATGTCGGAATCGGTGACAACATATGGTTTGCACAGTTTCTTGTACATTTCCAGCATATTTTTATAATACCAGTATGGCCTATTCTTGTATCAAGCCGGATTTTTCTTCATTTTTTTCGGTACTTG
Organism: Cantharellus anzutake; assembly: GCF_015039405.1. NCBI lineage: Eukaryota > Fungi > Basidiomycota > Agaricomycetes > Cantharellales > Hydnaceae > Cantharellus > Cantharellus anzutake. The sequence continues at coordinate 612,747 of NW_024066989.1, read as the reverse complement.
GAGGAGTGCTGGTGACCACCTATGATCTCTTGTCACCTTGTTTATTGCTTTCTGCCTGAATGTAAATGCGTATCGAAGCCTACTTTGGCGATCGAAAGGCTAACTTAAATTTTCGGGTCGCGATGCCCCCTTCATTATTAGAGCTAAGCCGCTCTTACCTACAACTTGTCGGTAATTAATTGCACGCTCCTCGCAACTACTATACTGTTTCTCCTTCACACTCCGATACATCCATGTATCTCATACTCAGTGTGATTTATATGCACCGGGGATGCGAGAAACAGATTTATGTTGATGCGCCTGATCGTCCATCATTCCTAAAACTCTCTATTCCCACATTGAAGAATAATCCCTCCAGTAAAGAAGAATCCGGTATCCTGGAATGAGTTCATCGATGAGTCCCAGGCAACAACTCCCCTAAGGCCCCTCTGCTGCCACGCCAGTTTGAGCAATTTGTACATAGGTCTTGTAATGTTAACCCCATGCAGCCGTTGTAATTGCCATCATATATATTCAATCTTCTGGTGGCAGCATTGAGATCGACAATTTTAACGCCCGGCGCTCAAATAGATGGTACAACCTGATAGGGAGCTTCTGAGCCACCTTCAAAACCGCAGGGAGATGTTACAGCGGCCGTCATAAAAAAACGGGAATCCAGAATGTGACGTGACAACTTGTTATCACGTGATTGTCCAAAAATGGTAGGAAATCAGGTACAAATTAGGGGTCAATATAATTCTGAATTAGCGCGTAACACCTAAAGTGGCAACCGGGCCGTCTGCATCCGCCATGTGCTCTTGGGCACCTGTGGTGTTTGCCCATAGCGGTGAACAGCACTCAATGGCATTCATTTTTTTTAAATTTATACTCATCAGCAGTGCCACTGGATAAGCACCAAAATTGGCAATGTGAAATTGTATTGATGCCTAATTTGTACTTGATGTCCTGCCATTTTTTCTGGACAATCACGTGATGACCCTTGTCACGCATCACATTCTGGATTCCTGTTTTTTATGATGGCCGCTGTAATGAGGTCTATTGATGGGAAGGGGTTGACTGCAGCGTATCCCACTATACCATACTCTAGATGCATCTGCAAGGCCTATCAATGGGGAGATAAATGATACCCTATGTGAGAAAATGTGTACATATGTGAAAGGTTTCTTACTTGTTTTGGGGATGGTACGTTCCGTTCCCCCATTCGCCTCAGGCCTCAGTTAGTCCATCTAGTTATATGCTTTTAGTTGCTGTATATTGACAGGGTAGAAGTAAAGGCTGATCCCCCTTTTACAGCTACCCCGAGGGTTTATATACATTCTAATGCATTCTCGGCACAAATAAATAGAGAAGCTTCCGTGACGCTAAATTAGCGTCGCGACATAATTACAACATCAATTGATGTTGTGGGCGGAATATAGACATGGGCCGGGGCCTCACATCCTCCTCCCTTGCAATATTAGATCGCAGACAGGGTACAAGCATATACACAAGGGGAAAACAAGCATTTTAAGGAAATAAAATTTTGACGTTCTACATACAAAGGATGTATGCAAACGGGGGCACACTCATTGCAGGAGGCTATAATAGTAGTTTGTAGGCAAAGCCCACTTAGAGTTTCTCCTGGAACATATGCACCCAGATCTCGATGACAGGGTTGTCAACGATGAAGCAACTTTCTCGTTGCTGTGAGTTCAGGGAATTATAAGAAGGAAAAATGGCTTCAACACCGTTGAGGATAAGTCATTAAATACCATCGTCGATAGCGACGATGTTGAAAGTTGAGGTCATCGATGGCAGAATCGTTGTCGACGAAGAGGAAAGTGAATAATCAACATCGACATTGTCGTTGACAAAGGAGGAAAGGTACAAAGTAGATAATCAACGACAGCATTGTCGTTGATGAAGGTAAGAAGTTATTAATCAACGACAGCCTTGTTGTTGACGAAGGTATGAGGGGATCAGTTCCTCATCCATTTACGTGGCGCAGACCTAGATGGGCCAGAGCTGGATGGGTGATTTGATGTGGTCCTACAAGTCGTCGTGGACCTTGCTGCATCGACAGCAACATCATCGCTGAGATAGTTGTCGTCGTAGTGACGAGTCTTGACGTTGGCATCATTCATGGATGAATCCTTGTCTTGACAATGGTGCGAATAATGGACATGGTGCATGGGATGGCCACGCCCATGGGAAGTGGAGGGAGCATGCCCACGCACTGGTGGTGCGTGGGTGGATTCGTACACCGATGAGTGTGCATACATTGGAGGGGGTACTGTGGCAGAGGGTTCGAATATGCCACAGGGTGAGGGCTCGCATACATCACAGGTGGGTTTGAGTACGATGTTGGGGGAGGATTCGAGTACATAAGTGCTTGTTCTTGACGCTGAATCTTATGATGCTCACGAGCGTCGTCAGTCATTGGTTTTATCCATCTGCACACGAGGATATACATCTGTGCAATATGAGCTGGGGGTACTGGTCAGGAAGTCTTTTCGCCTCTGTCTCAATGTTGTCACGCAACATACGCATTTGTGAGGCACGGTTGTTCGTAGCTACCCGTACCAGTCGGTACAGGTGTTGACGTCCTCTTGCAAGGGCTTGCCCGTCTTGAACGACCAGGCAAGATGGTACATCGTAGTGTAAAACCTCACACCTTCTTCGGTGTGTATGTAGTTTTGGACCAATTCGAACCACTTAGGTTCTTTGTCATGGAGGAGTGCAGCCGCATCTGGGAATTCAATTCTATCGACATGGTCAATGTTGTAGAAGTGGGTAGGAAGGGCTACCGATCGACAATATGTTGGTGCAGGCAGGGGTTTTCCATGCGCTTCGGTGAGCTTGGCATCGTAGTATTCGTAGTAGTGGTAACTGGGTGGATGGTTCGTGACAAATTCCTTGAAGGGGGCATCAGGGTCAACGACCCATTCGCCTTCCATCTCGTCATCGTTGGACGTGGGAGCCCATCTCTTAGAAGAGGTGGTTTTTTTTTGATGGCACAGGCTTGGCTGTCAGGGTTCAGCACCCTGCCTTAGGGTGCCCCGGACTCCCCACCTACTTTACCCCCTTTTATTCTTTGACTGTTGCCTTGTTGTTGCCTTTGTGTGTTGTGTACATGTGCGCATGGGATAGCGTGGGAACTTTCTGAGCGAGCAGCTCGCCCAGAATGTTCCCACGGGTCACAGCCACAGTTCTGGGCAAGCAACTTGCCCAGAACGTTCCCACGCTTACTGGGCACTGCCACCTGGATGTTCCCTCCGGGTCACACTACACAACTCTAGGAGCTGTATAGTTGTGGGCATGTGACCCATTCCTTTATATAGCAACCATGCGGGGAGATGAGACCTTTACCCTTCTTCTCATCTCATGCCCTGCACAGGCAAGTGTATATTATCTTTCCTTTTACTATACATCTCATGCCCCACATAGTGTGAGGACAGGCCAGATGGGGGTTGAGGTCAGGGAGCCTCTGAGTCCGAGGCCGGGCCCTGACATTGGCCAATGCAGGATCCACCAGGCCAACCCCAGGGATGACAGTGGTTTGGGGGAGAGTGGGCCATGATGACGAGGGAGTAGAAGATTGAATTGGGGTGGGTTTGGGAGATGCAGGGTGTCCCCTTGCCGTGCACGCGACTCTAAAGACATCCTCGTTGAGTTTGTCGTTAGCCTTATGGAGGGATTTGATCCATCAATGAAGATGGTCGTTTTCAGAATGTAGGTTGTTGTAAGGTCGGTGTGGGTTCCGACCTGGGTGACTTCTCAGTCCTCTGGCTGTCAAGATCGTAGGCTGTATCGAGCTTAGATTTGACAGGGGTGAGGGTAAAGAGTAAAGAACCCTTTACCCGAGCCCGAGCCATACAAATGTAAATACAGTTGTTTTACATTGTATGCAACAAGAATAAAGATAAAATAAGAAACTGCTGCTCCACCATCCATTCCTTACAGTTGTCGGCCTCGTTCTGTAACATTTCATACTTATTCCTGAGCTCGTCTAGCTCATCGTTCCTATGTTTGTCTTCAAACATAGTCTCCTTACGTTTCTCGAGTTTCTTCTCGATATGGGCCCACATGACCTCTGTGATCATTTCAAGTTGATCGAGCCCTGTCTGCATGGAACAAGGCAGGTGAGTGTCATATCCGTGCATACCTGATCCCGACCCAACTCCCGGACCTCCTTCTTCACCACCTCCGGAGTCCTGCCCTACTGCTGTCCGTTCCGATATTCACCCTCGGTCCTGACACCACACCTCCTCTCACCCCCCATGTCACCTCCACTCCTCCATCCCTCTCCTGTCCTATCTCCGTCCGCTCCGATACCTACCTCAGACCGAACACCACCCCTCTCACCACCCCTTCCGTCACCCTCCTACTACTCCTCCCACTCCTCCACTTCCCCCCACAACACCTCCACCCTTCCATCACCCTCCTACTCTTCTCCCGTCCGCTCCGATACTCACCTTCGGACCTGACATCCTTCCTCTCTCTCCCCTCTGGCCATCTTCCGCCAACCCCCCACCAAGTTACGACCTTGTTAGAGATGGGCGGAAACGGACGACTCCGGAGTGGAATCGGAGACTTAGCGTGGAGGGACCTTGGCCTCAGCGACTCAAGCGGAGCGCTGTGCCATTGCTGTTTGTCCATTTGGTCCTTAATTTCACAGTAGGTGAGCAGGAAGTCTCTTGGGGGCATTTCAGGTCGATTTCGGACTGAAAACAGACGAGTATGTACAAGCGCCGATATATAAGGAAGGGGCAAAAGCACAAGGAGAAACAAAGGGTGACCGAATCGGAACGAAGACGTCCGAACGGGAACAAAGGGTTAGAGGGAGCGGAGCGGTACCGAAGGTCATAGGGCAAGACCTGTGATACATCCGAAAGGAGGTAGAGTGGGCGAGGCCCAGAGGGGCAGGAGGATGAGGGGAAGTGGGGGTGATGACTAACTGGCTAGAATAGAAAGAAGCAGTAGTCCAAATAGGGATGAGGGGGAATTGCGAGAAATACATTACAAACGGCGAGAGTGCCGGAGGCGGTCCGCGAAGCTTGGGGGTTGCGGAGCTTACGGAGGTTACGGAGGCGGGGTTGGAAGTCCGAGGAATATTGGCAATGGTGTTCACGTAGTATGAGGTCACCAATGCAATGGACTAAGACCGAGGTGGAGTCAAAGTCCGAGGTATGGACTATGACGGAGGCTCGGAGTAAGGTACGAACGGTGTCCGAGTGTGAAGTACGGAACAGCGGTGGATGGTCGTAACTTGGCGGAAGGGTGGCGGAGGAATGAGAGAGGGGAAGGTAAGGAAGAGTAGTCAGGTCCGAAGGTGGATATCGGAACGGACGGAGATAGCGTAGGGGATGACGGGAGGGTGGAGGTGTGGTGAGGGGGGAGCGGAGTTGTAGGAAGGGTGGCGAGTAGGGCGATGTTCGGTCCGAGATGAGTATCGGAACGGACGGAGAAGGGGTCGGAGAGGTAAGAGGAGGGGTGTGTTGCCGAGACCGAAGGTGAGTATCGGAAAGGCAGCGGTAGGTTATGACTCCGGAGGTGAAGAGGGTGGAGGTCCGGAAGTCGGGTCGGGGTCGGGTATGCACGGATATGACAGACCTTCCACCACTGTCCCGTACTTTGTACTCGGACACCGCTCGTACCTTTGCTCCGAGCCTCCATCATAGCTCCTACCTCGGACTTTGACTCCACCTCGGCCTTAGTCCATTGCATTGGTGACCTCATACTATGTAAACACCATTGCCAATATCCCTTGGACTTTCAACCCTGCCTCCGTAACCTCCATAAGCTCCACAACCTCCGAGCTCCACGGATCATCTTCGGCTCTTTCGCCGCTTGTAATGTATCTCTCGCATTTTCCCCTCATCCCTATTTGGACTGCTGCTTCTTCCCATTCTAGCCAGTTAGTCATCATCCCCACTTCCCCTCATCCTCCTGCCCCTCTGGGCCTCACCCTCCTTACCTCCTTTTGGACATACCACAGGTTCTGCCTTATGACCTTCGGTACCGCTCCGCTTCGGTCTTCCCTTTGTTCCCGTTCAGATGCCTTCATTCCGATTCGGATCCCCTTTGTTTCCTTGTGCTTTCACCCTCCCATTATATATATTGGCACCTGTACATACTCGTTTTAGGCCTTAGTCTAAAATCGACCTGAAATGCCCCCTAGAGACTTCCTGCTCGCCTCCTAGTCTCTAGGGGGCATTTCAGGTCGATTTTAGACTAAGGGCCTAAAACGAGTATGTACAAGCACTGGTATATAATGGGGAGGGCGAAAGCACAAGGGAAACAAAGGGGGTCCGAATCGGAACGAAGGCATCCAAATGGGAACAAAGGGATGACAGAAGCGGAGCGGTTGAAATTAAGGACCAAATGGACAAACAGTAATGGCACAGTGCTCCGCTTGAGTCGCTGAGGCCAAGGTCCCTCCTTGCTAAGTCTCCGGTTCCCCTCCGGAATCGTCTGCCCTCGCCCAGTTCTAACAGTGAGGGTACTTCTCACTCGTGCTTACGCGAGTGGGCAGGACTGAATGGTCCTGTTTTGGGGTTAAAACGCCCGTGCTGGGCGCATCAGGGGTGACAGTCTGAGTGACTGTGGAGTTATTGTCCATCGACAACATAGCAGCATCTGTGGTTGGACTTACAGGTGGGGAATTTGGGCTGGAGTCAACAAGGGCTTCCTGTCAGGGCACACCCGCCTGGCCCAGCCCCACCCGGCCCCACTTCACCCGGTACCCCACCACCCGGTCTTCCCCTACCTCCTCCCCCCTTTTCTTCTTTCTTTCTTTCTCCATTCCACTCTCTCTCTACTTATCTCACCTTCTCTTTATTTTCTCTTTATTCTACACGGACGACCTTTCCTTGTATCAATGTACCATTGACCCACCGGCAGCGCGCTCACGACACGCCCAGCCCGGGCGCCTTGGGCGACCCCCGCTATGTCCAGCTCGCGCGTTCACAGCGGACGCCCTCGGGATCCCCCACGGGGACACCCGGGTGACTACGGCTGTATGCGAGGATGACGTGGCACCCGTCATGTGACCTAAGCCGCATGTATATAAACATACCTGAAGTGGGAACCGAAGAAGTAGCCTTCTTCTCACCCTTTTCCACTTCAGTCTAAGTGGCCAGGGACTGCCTCCTGAGCCGGGCCCGCCAGTACGCACGCCCGCTCCACTCCCCGCGAGGCTCCTAGTGTCGGGCGTCTCACCCGGGCCTCCTCTACCCCGGACGCGTCCCTGACAGCAGAAGAAGGCTTCAACCTTGTCTCCCCTATCCCTCCTCCCTCCCCTGCCATGGTAACCGAAGAGCAGTACGACGACCTGCTGGCCCGGTTCCAAGAACTACAGGCCATCATCGAAAGCCAGGTCTTGAACCAGCCGGCACCCGCCCCCATGCCCGCACCTACACCCGCCCCTGCGCCCCCATCCGCGCCTAGACCCAAGGGGCCTAAGGTTGCCCCCCCCACTGCCTTCTCAGGAGCCAGCGAGGACCTTGACCGTTTCAAGGCCGAATGTGGCATCTATTTCCACGTCTGCGTGGCCGAGTTCCCCACCCCCCTCTCTCAGATCCTCTTCGTGTTGTCCTACATGAAGGGGGGGACCGCAGGAGCGTGGGTGACCCAGCGTACCATCGCACTGTTGACGGCAAACTCTCCCACCCTCACCATGGACGAGTTCAACACGGAACTCGATGCCATGTTCCAAGACCCCAACTGGGAAGCCACTGCCCGGCAGAAGTTGGCGAGCATCCGACAGGGGAGTGACTCCGTGGACAAAGTCATCCAGGAGTTCGAGATACTGGGACCCGCCTCGCGGCTGGGCGACGTTGGGCTTGTCGACCGTTTCGAGCAAGCAATCAACGCCCGGCTCCACGAAAGCATATACCGCCTCCGCCCCATGCCTACCACCTGGGCCGAATGGAAACGTGAAGCCACCCTCCTGGACAACCAGTGGCGACGCTTCCAGGTGACACAACCCCGCGCGCCCCCGCCCAGGCCTCCGTTTACCCTGACGCGACCCCCGCCAACTACAAACCCCCCTCACGCATGTCCCACACCCGCAGCCCCACGACCTGGGCCCGCACCCCCGCCCCCAACTCCTGCAGCCCGCCCCCCTACAGGGACGGGCCCGCAACCCATGGACCTCGACCGCTTGAAGACTGACCACAGGAGGAACGGGCTGTGTTACAACTGTAACGCCCCAGGGCATATCGCACGAGACTGCCCGCAACCTAAGGTCCACCGAGTCCGACGCCTCCACCCGGAAGACCTTCGAGCACTGATGGAGGGGTTGAAGAGGCAGCTGACTGAGGAACCAGAGGGAGAGGGGGAAGAGCCAGAGGCAGGGCCTCAGGAGGATTTTCAGGAAGGCGGCCGGTGAGGGATGCGTCCCGGGCGCCCGTAGAGCATAACTCGTGTAAATACCGCAAAGCGCGTAAGCCAGCAATGCCAAAGCTTCACCGAGTTATCGCAAAGAAAAGGAGAAAAAGCGCATCTCCAGCACAAGAGAGTGAAAGAACCCCAGGGGTAACACCTGAGGTAGCGGTGTCCCCACCCACCATCTACGTCCTCTCTAAACAATCCCCCAGGTCGCTCAGCCTCACCGTGAAGCTGACCGCCCTGACCTCCCTCGCTTCTGTATCCGTGTCAGCCCTCCTGGACTCAGGAGCCACCGGGAACTTCGTAAGCCCTGAGTTCATCCGGAAGCACAACCTTGAGACCACCCGGCTCCCTCAGCCCATCCCAGTCCGCAACGTCGACGGGACCCCCAACGAAAATGGAGCCATAACTGAGGAACTGGAGGCCCTCCTGACATTCGGACGACACACAGAGCGAGCCCGGTTCGCGGTTGCAAACCTCGGGCGACAGTCCCTCATCATAGGACATTCGTGGCTGTTGCACCACAACCCGGAAGTGGATTGGGCACGACAGAAAGTCACCATGTCCCGCTGCCCATCCTCCTGCAAGCTGCTAGAGGCACGAAGCGACCCGGACCTTGCCCTAGAACCCGGGGACGGGATCTATGCTGCGATCATTCCCCCGGGGTGGGGGCACGACCTGAGAGCGACTACGACACCCTCCCAGCGGATGGCCCAGGAAGCCCATGACCCGGGGGCAGAACCCGTGCCGTTTGAGGTGTTGGTGCCAGAGCACTACCAGGACTTCCGAGACGTGTTCTCGAAAGAAGCCTTCGACCAACTACCCCCCCGGAAGCCCTGGGACCACGCTATAGACTTAGTCCCGGACGCCAAACTACCCAGGGGGAAGACTTTTCCCCTCTCACGGCCGGAGCAGAAAGAGTTGGACGAGTTCCTACGCGAGAACTTGCAGAACGGGCGCATACGACCCTCCAAGTCCCCGATGGGGGCCCCAGTCTTCTTCGTCAAGAAGAAGGACGGGTCGCTATGCCTGGTCCAGGACTACCGGAAATTGAACGAGATCACGGTAAAGAACTCGTACCCGCTTCCACTCATCTCAGACGTTCTCGCCCGCCTCCGCAACGCCAAGTACTTCTCAGCTCTGGACTTACGATGGGGGTTTAACAACATCCGGATTAAGGATGGCGACGAGTGGAAAGCAGCATTCGCAACCAATCGAGGGCTGTTCGAGCCCATGGTGATGTTCTTCGGCCTATGTAACTCACCCACGACCTTCCAGACCATGATGAACGACATCCTTCGGGATTTCATCGATCAGGAGGTCGTCATTTGTTACATGGACGACATTCTCATCTTCACAGCCACCCTAGAGGAGCACCGGAGGGTAGTCCGAGAAGTCCTAGAGACGTTACGGAAGAGAAAGCTCTTCCTGAAGCCGGAGAAGTGTAAATTTGAACGGACGCAGATCGACTACCTGGGCCTGGTCATCTCAGAGGGCAGCGTCGCGATGGACCCCATGAAGATCCGTGGAGTCCTTGACTGGCCGACCCCAACCAAGGTGAAGGAAGTGCAGTCCTTCCTGGGGTTTGTGAACTTTTACCGTCGCTTCATCAAAGACTTCTCCGAGAAAGCACGGCCCCTCCACGCGCTGACCCGGAAGACCCAAACCTGGAACTGGGGCCTGGACGAGGACTATGCCTTCCGAGCCCTCAAAGAAGCCGTCACCACTGCCCCCGTCCTCTCCTTCCCTACAGACACTGGCCGCTTCAGGCTTGAATGTGACGCCTCTAACTTCGCAACCGGTGCAGTCCTCTCCCAACTCCAAGCGGATGGGGAGTTCCACCCGGTAGCATTCATGTCCAAGAGCTTCACGGACGTGGAGCGTAACTACGAGATATACGACAAAGAGATGCTCGCAATCGTCCGAGCCCTGGAAGAGTGGCGACACTTCTTAGAAGGTGCCGGGGAGAAGGTCGAAATCTACACTGACCACCGTAACCTGAGTTACTTCCGGACAGCCCAGAGGTTAAACCAGCGCCAGGCCCGGTGGACCCTCTTCCTCTCCCGCTTCTACTTCACCCTCGTCCACCGCCCAGGGAAACTCATGGGGAAGCCGGACGCACTCTCCCGTCGAGCCGACCACCCGAAAGGGAAAGACGACAATGAAGGGCTGACCCTCCTCCAACCAGCCTGGTTCGAAGCTCGCGCGATGGAGGCGGTCTCAGTAGAAGGAGAGGAAGCAGGCATCCTAGAGAGAATACGCGGGGCAAAAGACCACGATGAGAGGGTGGTAAAAGCTATACGAGAGCTGAGAGAAGGGACACTAAGATCGGACGAGTGGGAGGAGCAGGGAGACCTAGTCCTATACCGGGGGAGAGTGTACGTTCCAAAAGACCCCCAACTCCGTCACGATCTGGTACGGCTACACCACGACGCACGGGCAACGGGGCATCCAGGGCGATGGAAAACCTTGGAACTCGTCTCCCGTGACTACTGGTGGCCCCGGATGGCAGAGTACGTCGGGCGATATGTACGCGGGTGCGATACCTGCAACCGCGTCAAGTCGTTCCCCTCACGAAAAGTTGGGAAGCTCACCCCAAACAAAGTCCCCACCCATCGTTGGCAGGTGATCTCAGTGGACATGGTAGGGGAGCTCCCAGAGTCAAAAGGATACAATGCCATCCTCGTAGTGGTGGACCGCCTATCCAAACGCATCCACACGGTCCCCACTGTGACGACCGTGGACTCGGAGGGTATCGCACGGCTCTTCCTAGAGCACGTCTGGAGGCACCACGGCCTCCCTGAGGAGATCCTCAGCGATAGAGGGAGCGCCTTCGTCTCCCGCTTCTCAAAAGAGCTCGCGGACCTCCTAGGTGTCAAGCTCACCCCCTCTGCGCCCTACCACCCCCAGACGGACGGACAGACGGAGCGGGTCAATCAGGAGATCGAGGCCTACCTCCGGGTGTTCGTCAACCATCGCCAAGACGACTGGGCGGATTGGCTCCCCTTAGCGGAATTCTCTTATAATAACCGCATCCACTCCTCCACCCACCGAACCCCTTTCGAACTCGACACCGGCCAACACCCCAGGATGGGGACAGAACCCACACGCACGTCTGAGGTGGAAGCCGCTGATGCATTCTCGTCAAGGATGATGAAAATGCAGGAGGAGGCGAAAGCAGCGCTAGAACACGCAGCGGACGAAATGGCCCGCTACTATGACCGAGATCGCGAGACAGCCCCAAAGTATCAAGAAGGTGACCAAGTCTGGCTCAACGCGCAAAACTACACGACCGACCGCCCGACCAAAAAGTTGGACCACAAATGGCTTGGCCCCTTCAAGATCGTCAAAGTCGTCTCCCCGGCTGCCGTCAAACTCCAACTCACCGCACGACAGAAAGGAGTTCACCCAGTCGTATCCGTGACAAACGTCAGACCATACCACCCGGACGACATCAGGGAACGACCCACCGACCCACGCCCGGGCCCAGAGCTCGTAGATGGAGACGAAGAATATGAAGTCGAGAAAGTACTAGACTCTAAGTGGCTACACCGGAAACTCTGGTATCTAGTGAAGTTTGCTGGCTGGCCAAACTCAGAGAACCAATGGCTCCAGTGGGACCACTTAGTCCACGCCCCTGACCGGATCGAGGAATTCCACAGGACGCACCCCCAGGCCCCGGGAAGAGAGAGGGAGAACCACCTGGCCACTTCGAGGCGAAGCGGCTTAAGGAGGGGGTGATGTCAGGGCACACCCGCCTGGCCCGGCCCCACCCGGCCCCACTTCACCCGGTACCCTGCCACCCAGTCTTCCCCTACCTCCTCCCCCCTTTTCTTCTTTCTTTCTTTCTCCATTCCACTCTCTCTCTACTTATCTCACCTTCTCTTTATTTTCTCTTTATTCTACACGGACGACCTTTCCTTGTATCAATGTACCATTGACCCACCGGCAGCGCGCTCATGACACGCCCAGCCCAGGCGCCTTGGGCGACCCCCGCTATGTCCAGCTCGCGCGTTCACAGCGGACGCCCTCAGGATCCCCCATGGGGACACCCGGGTGACTACGGCTGTATGCGAGGATGACGTGGCACCCGTCATGTGACCTAAGCCGCATGTATATAAACATACCTGAAGTGGGAACCGAAGAAGTAGCCTTCTTCTCACCCTTTTCCACTTCAGGTAAGTAACATAGTATTCCCTTTTAATAACAATAACACCCTTTTCCACTTCAGTCTAAGTGGCCAGGGACTGCCTCCTGAGCTGGGCCCACCAGTACGCACGCCCGCTCCACTCCCCGCGAGGCTCCTAGTGTCGGGCGTCTCACCTGGGCCTCCTCTACCCCGGACGCGTCCCTGACACTTCCTTGATGGGGGTAAGG